>NW_026057584.1:82899624-83182124 GCF_023721935.1 Panthera uncia
ATATATATATATATATATATATATATATATATATATAATTTTTTTATATGCCTAACACTTTACAGTTTAGTTTAGCATAGGGTCCATCATTTAATTGAAGATATCCTAAATCAGGCCAGTTCTTTCACTCTTTGAGTTCTAGGGCTGGTTATTCATTGATGAAGTAAAATTCCATACATTTACAGTTCTTTTGTCTTCTTAGAAATTCATCTATCTTTAATTCATTTCTTATTTTCCTTTACATATCTCTTAGATGTTTGAATCCAGCTCTTTATCTTCAACTTCTTTCCTAATTCCATAGTACTCAAAGTGGAATCCTTTGACCACATCATTCAATATCAACTAGGACATTGACTTAAAGATGTAAATTTGTGGAATCTTTCTAAAACCTACTGATTCAGTAGCAAGGGAGGTGGGTGTCAAAAATCTGGACTTTTCACACACACACAAAACTAGATGATTGTTGAAGCAAAGAACATTGCTTTACAATATTGACTTTAAGTGACCATGGCCGCCTTAATTGTAATTAACTGTGATAATTTCTTGCCTGACTTTCTGTGAGCTTTATTCCAACAAAAAGTTCTATTTCATCAGAATAAACATTTCTCTTAAGATTAAATATATAGCAATATGTACTAATGGAAGGATTACTTACAGAATGGCCATGTGAAGAGGTCTGCAGTTGCTCTCCCTAGGGAAATTATCATAACTAGTTTATTAGTTATAGTTATGATCATAACTATTATTTTTAAATATAACCAAACTCGCTGGAAATTTTACTAAGGTCATAAAGAAAATGAAATATTTCACCAAGAAAATATACTAAATCTCAGAAAGAACAGCAAGAATTTATGGCATTCAAGCCACAACTAGTTCCTTCCTCTCTCTTCCCAGCTCAGCATGATAGAAATTCCATTCTTGGCAGGTTCATCCAAGAACATAAAGCTCTTTCCCTTCAGTTCCTGGTCTACAGCTGAGGTATATTCCAAGGAAAGAGATGACAAAGCATTTCTCATCCACCTAGCTCCATGTTACAGATGTTCTTTCACTGGCAAGAGCATCTGATAGATCTAGTGCTTTCTTTTCCCCTCAGCTCCAAATTGAAGGGAAGAACTCTACATCAGGTATAACAGGCTGAGAATACCATGGTTCTTATCGCCTTTACCCCAGCTTGCTTGCAGTGCAGAGGTTTAATGTTGGGAGAAGAAAATCAAGACAGGAGGCTTCCCGCATCTGTCAGAACAATGCCCTGCTGATGGAACAAAGATCTTGCTCCTACTGAAGTGGGATGCTTCACATGACCCTAGAGAAAGAGCAGTGCTGCACAGGTTTAATGCAGGGAAGAAATAGACAGTAAGAACAGAGAGCTCTGACATTCTACCCAAAGCAATTGACTTGGTTTTGAGCAGAATGGGGGGGGGGGGAAGTTCAAGCCTAAATGTAGTGTTGAAAATAATGGAGAATATGACGGTAACATTAAGAGAAGGCTGTTAACTTATATAGAGCAACAAGATAAACCATGAGTCACCAAAAATACAGACAACCAGGGGAAAAGATAGTTAAGAAGAGCCCTCTTTAAATATTCCTTCTACAAAGAGGCCCAAATTTAATTGGGTCAGACTGTAAAGCAATAATGTCCCAGGCGATTCTCAAAAACAATAGAGCAATTAGCCACAATTAGTGTTATCACATCTTAATACATGGATATGATAACAAAAGGAGATGCGAAACTTAAAGAGGGAGAAACAGACGGTCAAGAGTCCTGCTAAAATCATTGTCATTCTTGGGTGACTGCACAAGGCCTCACCCTCTGAGGAGAAACTACACACTGAGGTGGGAAATAGAGGATCAGTATCCAGAGTTGCTTTGATATGTTATTTAAGTTGCCAGATTAAAAAATATATATTACAAAACATGCAAAGAAACAGGAAATTATGACACAGAGGAAAAAATTTGCCAACAGAAACTACCTTTGAAAAGGTGCAAATAACAGATTATAAATACATTTTTTAAATGTTTATTTAGTTTTTGAGAGAGAGATAGATAGTGTGAGTGGGGGAGGGGAAGGGAGAGAGGGAGACATAAAATCTGAAGTAGGCTACAGGCTCTGAGCTGTCAGGACAGAGCCTCACATGGGGCTTGAACTCATAAGCTGTGAGGTCATGACCTGAGCCAAATTTGGCTGCTCAACCGACAGCTACCCAGGCACTCTGTAAATAACAGATTAACAAAGATTTCAAAGCAACTATTATAAATATATTGTAAAAAAAACTAAGGGAAATTGTGATTAAAGAAGTAAAGGAGGGTATGATCACAGTGTCTCATCAAATATAGAATATTAAAGAAGAGACAGAAATTCTTTAAAAAAAGAAATGAAAATTCTAAAGTTTAAAAGTACAATAGACAAAATAAAAAGTTACTCAAGGAGCTAAATAGTAGGTTTTATCTGATGTAAGAAAGAATCAGCAAATTGAGGATATGTCCATAAAGATGAACATAAAAAAAGGAAAAGAAAAGAAAAAAATGAACAGTCTCAGAACAGTGTGGGTACCATTCAGTGCATCAACATATGCATTATGGAAATAGTGAAAGGAGAGGAGAATATGAAAAAATGAAGAAAAGTATTTGACTTTTATTTGACTAATAACCGCTCACATTTGATGAAATTGTTAATGTATACATTCAAGAATCTCAACAAACTCCAAATAGTGGAAGCATGAGAGAGCTTAACCCTGAACATCATAGTAAAAATGTAGAAAAATAAAGTCAGGGAGAGAACATCGGCAGAGATAAACAACTCATCAGGTAGAATTGAGCCTTAACCTCTTATCAGAAACGATGGAACCAGAAGATTGATGTATTTATAGTACTGAAAAAAAAATACAAAAAAACTTGTCAATCAAGAATCTTGTATCCAGCAAAACTATCTTTGAGAAGTGAAAATAAAATTTAAAAAACTCCCAAAAAACAAAAACTGAGAGATTTTGTTCCTAGCTGACTAAAAGACTAAAGGAAGTTCAAGATGAAAACAAGTGATGCCAGGCAATCATTTGAATGCACATACATACACACACAAAAGTAACAAAGAGATTATTAAATATAATTAGGCATTTAAAACAGATAATATAACATATATATCCTTTTTCTTCTTGATTTAAAATCAATCATATAAAATAATGTGTATATAACTGTATATTTGGCCTTGTAATGTAGAAATTTAAGACACACATATTTGGCAAAAAAAATACAGAGGAAGCGAATAGGAGAAAAGCTGTATTAGAATAAGGAAAATCAAACCAGATGGCGAATTGACTCCACAGGAACAAATAAAAAAAATGGTAAATAATATAACAGACTATAATACATACTTCCTCTCCCTTTTTCTCTAAGCTTCATTAAGAGACATGATATAAAATAATAATTATACTAATGTAATGCTGGGTTTGTTAACATATGTATATGTATAATAATAACATCAAAGGCCTGAAGAGAGAATAGAAGTTTATAAGAATAACATTTCTGTATCTTACTGGAATTAGATTACTATAAATATGAAGTAGATTGTGATAAGATGTATAATGTAAGTCCTAAAAAAACCACGAAGAAAATGACTTTTTCTAAAAAAAATTTAATGTTTACTTTTGAGAGAGACAGAAACAGAGAGCAGGGGGTGGGTGCACAGAGGAAGACACAGAATCCAAAGCAGGCTCCAGGCTCTGAGCTGTCAGCACAGAGCCAGATGCAGGGCTTGAACTCACAGACTGTGACATCATGACCTGAGTCGAAGTCAGATGCTTAAGTGACTTAGCCACCCAGTGCTACTGAAAATAACATTAAAAAACATAGTTAAGAACTTATAAAAGAAAATAAAATAGCAAACTAGAAAATATCCACCTACCTCCCGCCACACCAAAAAAAAAAAAAAAAAAAAAAAAAAGCAGTAGGAGAGGAAAAGGGGACCAATAGCAACAACAAAAATGAAGCATATTGAAAAAAAATGTTAATTTGAAGACATAAATTCAAATATCTATAACATTAAGTGAATGTATTAAGCAATCTTATCAAAATGAAAATATTGTGGCCTGCATTTAAAAAGAGAAAAAAGATCCAACTCTAGTGATCTACATCAGACAACCTCCTAATTTTATATTTAAAGATACAAAGAGATTGAAAGTAAAAGGATGGGAAAAATATATCACTCGGTAGTAGCCATAAGAAAGTTGGAATGGCTATACTAATATCAGAAAAACAGACTTAAAAAATTGTTCCTAGAGGTAATGAGAAACATTTTATGATAAAAATATTGTCACTCCATCATGGAGATATAATATTTATAATATTATAAATATATACACTTAACAACAGAACCCTAATATAAATGAAGCAAAAACTGACAGAATTGAAGTGAGAAAAAGACAATGCAACAATAATAGTTTAATACTTCAATACTACACATACAATAATGGATAGAATAAGTAGGCAGAAGTTAAAAGGGGAAATAAAAGAATCGAACCCATTATAATGCACCCACACCTAATGGACATCTTATAGAATACTCCTTCCAAAAAAACAGCAGAATACACTTTCTTCTTAAGGGCATATCTTCTCTAGGATAGAACATATGTTAGGCTAGAAAACAAGCCTCAGTGCATTTAAAAGGATTGAAATTATGCACAGTATGTTCTCTGACCATAATGAAATGAAATAGAATTCAATAATAGACAAAATTTGGGATATTCACATATACATGGAAATTAAACATTATACTACTCTTAAGTAACCAATGAGTCAAGGAATAAATCACAAGTGGAGTTAAAAAATATTTGGAAGTGAGCAGAAAAGACACACTGTATAAAACCTTCTATGATGGAGCTTAGGCATTGCTTAGAGGGGAATTTATAGCTTTAAATGTTTGTTAAAAATTATAAAAATGGTAATGAAAGAACTCAATAATCTAATGTTTCATTTAAATAAATGGGGTAATAAAGAGAAAGCAAAACCTAGATGATACAAAAGGAAGTAATAAATACTAGATTAGATAATATAACTAATAAAGAATAAAATATAGAAAAAAAGAAATCTGAAATTTTTAAAAGTTCCTTAAAACTGGCAAATCTTTAGATAGACAAGAAATAAGGAAATAAATAAGAAGGGGTAGGAGGAGGGCAAAGTAGGGGGAGAAGAGAAAGAAGAGAGAAGGCTCAAATTACTAAAATCTGGAATGAAAGAGGAGACATCACTAGTGATAAATAAAAAAGACAAGCTTATCCAAAGGCAGAAACTACTGAAATAGACGTAAGAAGAAATAAAATAAGAATAGATTTATAATAAGTAGAGATTGAATTAGTAATTACAAAAAAAAAAAAAAACTTTAAACAATGAAAAGCACAGTTTGCTATTTCTTTAGTGGTAAATTCTACCAAATAAGTATGGAACTATTAATAATATTTCTTTACAAACTCTTCCAAAAATAGAAAGGGGGGACATATCCCAACTCATTCTATGAAGCTGTTATTACCATGATATCAAAACCAAAGACATGCCAAAAACCTTACAGAACAATATCTTTTATAATTGTAGACACAAAAATTCCTCAACAAAATATTAGCAAATCAAATCTAGTAACACACAGAATAATATTAGAAAGGACTGAACATTACATAGAAAGGATTATATATCATGATCAAATGGGATTAGTCCCAGGAATGCAAGATATTGGATAATCATGAAAATCATTCAATATAATCCAATTTATCAACAGTATAAGGACAAAACCTAACACTATTTGATAGTGAAAAACACTGAACCAACTTGGAAAAGAAGGAAACTTGCTCATCCTGGTAAAGGACATCTACAAATAACAGCTACCATCATAATTAATAATGAAATACTAAATTATTTGCCTCCAAAATAAGGAACAAACAAGTATGTCCCCTCTTAAGCACTTTTATTCAATAATGTCCTAGTGGTTATAGTCAAGTCAATCAGGCAGTAAGCTGAAATAAAAAGTATTTATATTGGAAAGGAACAAGTAAAATTATGTTTGCATATGACCTGATCTTATAGATAGAAAATCCCGAGGAATGTGCTAAAAATCTATTAAAATTAATAAACATGTTTAACCAGCTTTATAGTATAAAATCAATGTACAAACCTTAGTTGTATACACTAGCAATGTACAATTCAAAGATAAAATTAAGAAAACAATTTCATTTTGTAATACCATCAAAAAAGAAAAAGAAAACAATAGTTACAACCTTATATTCGGCAAAATAAAAAAAAAAAAGAAATGTAACACTTATACTCTAAAAACTGCAATTAAAAAAGGAAATTAATAAATTAAAACATCCCACATTGATGTGTCGGAAGAGGCAATATTGATAAAATGGCAACATACCCTAAACTGATCTAAAGATTCATTAAAACCCTTAACAATATCCCAGCTTGCACATTCTCTCCCTCTCTCTCTCTTTTGCACAAATTGATAATCTGTTTTTAAAATTCACATGGAAATGCAATATACTCAGCATAGTCCAAATAATCTTCAGATAAAGACACAATAGGGTTTTCGTATTTCTTAATTTCCAAATTAGGACAAACTGTATTTATCAAAACGATTTGGTAGTGACGAAGAATAGAACAATGGAACAAATTGAATGTGCAGAAATAAACTGTTACATTTATAGCCAATTAATTTTTAACAAAGATGCCAAAACAATTCGATGTGTGTGTGGGGGGGTAATATTTTCAATAAATAGTACTGGCTCTCAATGGTGCAAAGGAATGAAGTTGGACACTCTTGCTCATGCCATACAAAAACTAACCCAACATGGATGATAGATCTAAAAGAAAGAACAAAGAGTATAACTCCTAGAAGGAAACATAGGTAAAAGTTTCCATGACCTTGGATTAGGCAATGGTTTCTTTATAACCCAAAGCACAAGCAATATAAGAAAAAGTAGATCACTTGGGTTTCTTCAGAATGAACAACCTTTGTACATCAGCAGACATTAAGAGAAAATGAAAGGCCAACCCAAGAATGAGAGGAAAGGTTTGAAAATTATATATCTGATAAGTGAATAGTAAAAAAGACAGTGCAGTTTAAAAATGGGCAGAAGATTTGAATATACATTTCTCCATTGAAAATATACAAATGGCAATAAGCACATAAAAAATTGCTCAACATCAGGTCATCTGATGGTGCCCAGGGCACCTGACTGGCTCAGTCAGTTCAGCGTCCAACTTCAGCTCAGGTCATGAACTCACAGTTTGTGAGTTGAAGCCCTGCTTGGGGCTCTGTGCTGACAACTCAGAGCCTGGAGCCTGCTTCAGATTCTGTGTATCCCCCTCCCTCCCTCCCCCAACCCACTCATGCTCTGTCTCTCTCTTTTAAAAATAAATAAACATTAAAAAAACATGTTTTGAAAAGTTGTTCAACATCATTAGTCAAATCAAGGTAGTGCCTGGGTGGCTCAGTCAGTTGGGCACTGAACTTCAGCTCAGGTCATGATCTCGTGGTTTGTGGGTTCTAGCCCCATGTCAGGCTCTGTGCTGAAAGTTCAGAGTCTGGAGCCTGCTTTGGATTCTCTGTCTCCCTCTCTGCCTCTCCCCCACTTGCACGCATGCTCTCTCTTGCTCTCTCTCTGTCTCTCTCAAAAATAAATAAACATTAAAAATTTTTTTTAAAGAAATGCAAATCAAAATCACAATGAGATACCACTTCACACTCTGTAGAAAGGCTGTTACAAAAAAGGACTTAAAAAACAAACAAATAAATATTGACAAGGAGAAATGGAAACCTCATACATATACTGCTCATAGGAATATAAGATGGTATAAATGCTGTGGAAAACAATTTGGCATTTTCTTGAAACATGAAACATAAAGTCGCCTTATGACTCAGCCATTTCATTCCTAGGTATCTATGTAAGAAAGTGAAAATACATGTTCACAAACAATTTTCCACTTGAATGTTCATTGCAGCTGTACCCTTTTTTACACATTTTTAAATTAAGTTTATTAGGAGAAACTTATTAAATTAAGTTTATTATTAAATTAAGTTTATTGCAGTAGTATTCCTTTTTTTCTAAATGCTTATTTTTTAGAGTGAGAACACAGTAGAGGAGGGGCAGAGAGAGGGGGACAGAGGATACGAAGCAGGCTCCACACCAACAGCAGAAAGCCCAGTGCGGGGCTTAAATTCACTGACCATGAGATCATGACCCCGGCCAAAATCAAAAGTCGGACATTTAACTGACTGAGCCACCCAGGCGCCCCTTTGCAGTAGCATTCTTAATAGCCCAAGGTGGAAACAGTCCAAATGTTCCTGAACTGATGGATGCATAAATGTGATATATTAATACAATGGAATATCACTTGGCAGTAGAAAGGAGTGAAGTACTGACAAAATGCTACAACATGAATGAACTGTGAAAACATACTAAATGAAATATGCTAGTCCCAAACAACAACACATTTTATGCTTCTATATATATGAAATGCCCATAATTATCAAATACATGGTGACAGAATGTTTTTTTAATAGTTGCCTAGGAGTAGGGGAAATGGAATTTGGGAGATATGGGGAGTAACTGCTAATGGGTTCAGGGTTTCTTTTTGAGATGATAAAAATATTCTAAAATTAGATTGTGGGGATAGTTGCCCAATTCTTTCCGTGGCCACCAAAAATCACTGGATTGTAAAATTTAAGTTGGTGAAGTATATAGTAGGTAGCCTGTATCTCCATAAAGCCATTCAAATGTTTGGATTGAGGGAATGACTGCATTGGTCTGTAAATATACTAAAAATCATTGAGTTATCTGTAAACAAACAACAAGCAAACTCAAAAAGTTGCTTTAAAAATTATATGAACTATTAATGACAGTTAATTTAGCTTTGGAGAATTTATTTATTGTGATAGGGTGTGGTAAATGAAGAATCTGCAAAGGAGAAAGTTTTGCTGTAACTGAGTACAGAGTATCTATCCTGGAACTTAAATGCATTCCTGGCTAGGATTTGTTGGAGTCTAATCATTATCACTATTACCAACATTACAAATGCTTTTGAATGATATTTGGAATTTTTGCTTCCTGCCTTGACTGTATTTTCCCCATTTTTGTGATGATATTGTTAATTAGGTAGGTATGTTCTGCCCGTATTCTGAATACGACTTTACCATTTCTTATTCATTGAATTCCTTTGCTGTACAGGATTGCAGTTGACTTCAGTTTTTCCTTCACTTTAGCTTGTGCCAAAAGCCTGCATTTGCTGCGTATGTGCATTTTTGTCTTAAATATTTGAGTTATAATAATAATGACTGACAGTGACAATATATAGTTAATTTTCATTTTACGCTTACTGTCTACCAGGCAATTTCTATGTACTATAAATGTGTTAGTCTTCTTAATAAACATAACACAAAAGAGAAGTAATATTAACTCTCTATGAGGAAAAGAAGTATACTTTTTACTTGTAGCATCTAATTCATAATTATAAATCCTGTTGTTTTCACTATATTGAATATACTACTTCTATCAGACATTCTTTCAAGTAAACAAACCCCATATTATTAGTGTAGTTCAGTTGCTAATTGAACTTTGATATTTCTTTGTCACCAGAATCATACATAAATATCTTTTGTTGATTGTGTGTGTGTGTGGAGTTGGGGGCTTAAAGGTAGGGTCAACATGTTGTATTACATCATTTTCTCTCTATAATTGAAGGGTAAAGACCAATAATGAAGGCTCACCAACTTTTATGCCCTAACCTATCTGAGTTCAAAACTTTCCATCACATTCCCCTTGTTTTCTACTGACTTCTTGTCTTCCAATATTCATGTTTTAACTTTGAATTTTCCCTCACTGAAAATGCAGGGATTCCAGTGTATCTGTTCTGAAATCATCCTCTGCTCAGCAATTCCACCCTTCTGGTCCCCTGTCTGTATACTTTTTCCAGTGTGACTGCTTGCAGTGTTTCACTAATAGCCTTGAACCCCACTCTGTCCATATGCTGGCTGCTAGCCATCAAAAACATAGCTTGGGGTGGGGGGAGAGAGTGAGCTGCCATGTTAAATCGCCTCTTTCCCTCCCTCTGGGAAAGGACCTTAACCTCAAGCACTTTCAGTCAATCACAGTCCAAGAGAGAACCTTGAAAATGTTCTGCAACACTGATTGGTTCCATAAAATATGCTGGCTGTATGCAGAAGTTGAGTTTCTTTTTGCTTATTTTATAATAAAGGGCAATGCATGTGCTGTATTCATAGTAATTCAAATCTGACACAAATAATACAGCAAATAATTACAGTGACCTTTAACTCACCTCAAATTTAAACAAAGGTTAAGCTGCCCTTTACTAAAGTAAATATTTTCTGTAGTCAAATAAATGCAGACACCTTTGGAGAGGAGAATACATTGCCAAACTAAACGAATCTGAAAATTGTTACAACAGAATAATTTCAAAACATAAAGAATGCAGAACTCTTCAGCATAAACAACATCCAGACGTGCCGGCATCTACCATTATTAATTTAACTTACCATGTTTCCAGTGGGCTTCCCCATATGTTTTATGGGAACTGTTGCTTGAATTTCTGTCCAGAAGGGCAGATATCAAAGAGAAATATTAAAAGTAAGAGAATTTAGTTCTCCTTTCCATACCCCGAGTCAGTAAACAATTTATATTTTATTCCATAAAGCTGAATAAAACCTTAAATGTTTAAGTGGTTACCATGCATATCCCAACTCTTAAAAAATAAACGCAGAAGACAATGCTAAGTAAGCAAAGGAAGCAGCTGATACGTTTATGTGGTTCTTATACCAAGGTTTAGCTGTTGGTCAGATAAGGACCAGGTGTGTTTTTGCACATTTTAATTTGTTTAGTCTATGTCTATTTTAAATAGCACTTAAAAAGGAAAGAAAAAAAAAAGCAATTCAGGGGTGGACTATGTTATGTATACCTAGTCTTTAATTTTAAAAGTTTATTTAAAAAAATAATTACTCTCTTTCTGGGGTTCAAATGCTAATGATACGTTGACTGTGAAAAACAAGTCAGTCATCCGCTTGTTACTACAATTGGTCCCGCCTCCAAATTCTGCCTTCATTAAAATAAGGCCACCTGATGTAATTAGAAGTAGCATGCCTATAATATTTTTGGTCACAATTTAAATTGCATGTCTCAAATAGGGATTAAATTTACATTTAATAGGACAATAATTGTATGTTAAAAGGAAAACTAAGTTTATTTCTTTTTGTTTCTCTCACTGCAGCTTTGCCAAATCTATTATTAAGACCCAAGATGTTCTTAGAGACCTAAATTAATGGGTTTATTTTTAACCAATTAAAAAAAAATATGCTAAGTCCCAGATCAATAAAACCCTCCTACATGTCTCTCCTAACTCTGACTCAGCAAATTTTTCTATGCCTCAGCTCTTTTTGAAGTTGTTGGAACAACAGTGCTGAGGTGCCTACTTCCTTACCAAAAGGGTGCAAGTCTAGGATCTGAGGCTAATCTGTTCATAACCATGGTGTTTGTTATCTCAAAGATTATAGCTCCCCTTGGGCTCTTACTCTATATGAAATGGCTGGCACTGACCTTGACAGAAATACATGATTTTGTTATAAGAGTAAGAATGAATTCTTAGTAAAAGTAAAATAACTATGGAAGGGTACTGGACTCTTTTACTGTTGCTTGAATTCTTTATAATTCTATTTTAGTATCTAATATTTCATGAGGAATCTTCTTCCTCTATACATAAGCATCTTAGACTCTCCTGCAGTTCCTAACTCCTTGAATCTCCCTCTCTTGATCCCTTTCTTTGAGGAAGAAGAAATTACCCATTGCCTTCCCTGATGTTTCTTACAAACTTCGTCCTCTTCAGAAACTTACTTCCTCTTTGGACACTTTTTTTTTCCATGGAAAAAACATACACTACTCTAATGGATAGCTAGTGAAAATGCATAAGGAACCCAAATCCAAATCAAGAGATACAAAAACTGGTAACTTAAATATGTATTATTCACTAGAGCATGGTGCTTCTCTAAGTTTTGCTTTTAAGGAAAGATACTGCTGTTAAGTTTAGATCCTTGATCCTGACAAAAATTGAAATATATCAGCTCCTCAAGGTTCTGCCTCTTCAGGTCTAAAAATACCTGTGAGGGGCGCCTGGGTGGCTCAGTCAGTTAAGCATCTGACTTAGGCTCAGTTCATGATCTCACAGCTTGTAAGTTTGAGCCCTGGCGTCGGGCTCTGTGCTAAAACCTCAGAGCCTGGAGCCCGCTTCAGATTCTATGTCTCCCTCTCTCTCTGCCCCACTCCCACTCCCACTCTGTCTCTCTCTCCTTAAAAAATAAATAAACATTAATTAAAAAAAATACCTGTGACATCTTGCACCTCTTATTCAGAGCAGATCTCAAAACTAACATTTAGAATGCAACCCTCCTTGGTTCTTCAAAAAGAGGTTATAGAATTGAACTTGTGCCTCTATGATCATACTTTTAATTTTCTTTTCAAAATTTATGTTATATTCCTGCCTGAGACTTTGAATTTATTTGCCTATCTGGTCTACTATTACTTGTTTGCTCTTCTGATTCTTTTTCTCTATGGATTTCAATATGTATATACAGCAAATCTTATATATGTAAATATCACAGAGGTATCTCTAATACTCTTCTGCTACATCTATTTTCCTTCTCTTAGGATGTGGAGTTACAATGCAGTTGAGTGCTATATTAAAATATATTTTCTTCTTGTCTAAGAGTATTTTCTTCCATAAGCAGAGTTTATACTACAGAGGTAAGTATGGCAATACTGGGTTCATTAAAGTAATACATAGAATACTATTTTGGAAAATAATAGTTGCTTGGTTAAACTATAAGTCTCATGAAAAACTGATGCAGTGTTTCCCAAAGAGGAGTAAGATCAATCCATTTTTCTACTGGGAAAATAGAAGGATTTGCAAAGAAGTAGTTAGATTTTCCTGATGTTATTGGCTTTTAAAGGGAGTATAACAGAGTTTGTTTGGCCATAAAGAAGGGAAGACATAGTAAGGGGGAAAAAACGCCCCAAACTATAAATATATAAGAAGAGAACAAAAGAGAGTCAGTGAATCTGACCAAAACAGCTAGGAAATCTGACCAAAAAATCTGACCCCTAGTGAATTGATAGTTACAGCTGGACCAGGTTTCCAAGGTATTAGAGTGAGTATCACTCTTACATACACCATGTAACTTGAAGCCATAGGGATAGGGTATGGAAGCCAGCATAGAAAGTACTAATTTTCTTGAAACAATATGTATGCCAGAGGGATAACAACTTGTTGAAATGAATACAATTTTTAAAAAAAATTAATTCTGGTATAGTTAACATACAGTGTTATATTAGTTTCAGGTATACAATATAGTGATTCTATTCATATCACCAAGTATTCATCACGATAAGTGTACTCTGAATCCCTTCTACTTATTTCACCCATCCCCCAGCCACCTCCCTTTGGTAACCATCTGTTTTTTTCTTTATACTTCAGAGTCTGGTTTTTTTCGGTCTGTCTCTTTTTTTTCTTTGTTCGTCTGTTAAATTAAATTTCACATATGAGTGAAGTAATATGGTATTTATCTTTCTCTGACTTATTTTCCTAGCATTATACTCTCTAGATCCATCCATGTTGTTGCAAATGGCAAGATTTCATTCTTTTTTATGGCTGAATAATATTCTGTCATATATATATATATATATATATATATATATATATATATATATGTCTTCTTTATCCATTCATCTATGGACAAACACTTGGGCTGCTTCCAGAACTTGGCTATTGTAAATAATGCTATAATAAACATAGGGATGCAAATACCTTTTCAAATTAGTGTTTTTGTGGGAATGAATAGAATTTTTAAATATGGGGTGGTAGGGATGAGTCATGTGGAGGCAATCAAAATAATGCAGGGGAGGGACCAGAATGTATTGTTAAATGTAGTGATGTGGATACAATTGAGAATGAGATGCTACTAATGGTGTAATCATCTCTGAGAGAGACTGGTAGAAAGTCTTTCTGGGCTATTTTTGCATTTCTAGAGATCTCTTGCCCTTCTCAAAGACACCTTCAAACTTCTTATCATCATTGAAAATAATCTTGGAAGCTTTTCTCATACCTCCAAGAGAGAAATACTTATGCTTCTGTCTGTTACATCTGGGATTTATATATATATATATATATATATATATATATATATATATATATTTTTTTTTTTTTTTTTAATGTGACTTAGCACACTATCTTTACTTGTTTCAAAACCTGTTTGTTTCCTTTTCTAGAAGGGAAGTTTATTAAGACCAGGTAACTTTTTTTTTCCCTTTTTACTTACCTTTGTAAATTACCAAGAGCTTAGCACCATATTTGACATATTGTAGGTGTTCAACAAATGTTAAATGGAATTTAATTTTTGGAACTGTCCTGGCTTTAACTAAAGTTGGCCACAACGTTTACTGACACTAAGGGTGGGTGAATCCTTTGGTAGGGGCAGGGATAGTTTCCTCTGTTTGTAAATCTGTATGGGCAGGAAGGAAGAGGTAGTACTCCTTGACAAAGACCCCTATTACACATTATTGTTAGTGTTAATGCTGTGCTTTAAACATGGGCTGTGATTTCACGGCCATCAGTTATTGGAGAGGAGGTGACCAGAGGATTTGTGTGTGGAGAAAATTTCTTCTAGTTCTGGAAAATATAAAGACTCCTGGCAGAAATTTTTCTCTGACCTCAGTCTTTTGTAAAGCTACATTTCTCTTGATTATCTAGCGTATTTTACTTCACACATGATGTAAATAAATGCAGGGACTTTTCTTTTTCCTCCTTCTCTTTGCTTTGGCTGCTGTGAAGCTCAGTGAAGCATTGTTATCTCATCTTAAATAATTTTATTACACTTTATGTCCTTTGTTTTTTTTATGTTACTTCTCCTTAGGACTCTTCTTATATTTTAGTCCTTTCTCCCTTCACCTCAATTAGTCTATCATATTATTGTACAATTTTTAAATAGCTATCTCAAATACATCTGGGAACAAGGCAGGATATAAAGTAATTAATAAGTAAAATAAATCCAGGCATGTTAGCCCCACATACTACCTGCCTGCCAATACCACATAATACAAACCACATTGCACTGTTTAGAATGAATGAAAGCAAAGGTCTCGAGTTGGTGGCTAACAGGCAAAATCCTGCCCACTGACATGTTTTGTTTGGCCCACACAATGTGTTTAAAATATGAAATACTTGCCAACCTTTAAGAATCAGAAAATTTTAAATGAAATCCTAGTTTTTCTTAAAGGGGCCTGTATTCCAGGCAACAGTGTGTGAGTGGGAGCACTCCTCCTGCAATCCATCACAGTCCCTGATACTCTGCCTTATTTCTGCTGTATTTCAGTTGGCCCTATTGTATTCACTTCTGTGACCTGCTAGACACTATAAAGATTTTGCTTGGGGCTCCTGCAGTAATGAGATGAGCAATTTACTTAAATAAGTCATCATTTTTCAGTAGCTTTTTATTTCTATTAATAAAATAATGGCAGACTTGTTGTTGCTTTTGCTTCTTTTGAACATGAAAAAGCTAACCAATATTTTGGAGCTTAACTCCGAAAAATAATCTATTTGTTTATGATATTTCTATCCATACATTGGAAGTCTACTCATCAGGGAATTGGTATTCAGGACACCTTTACCATTCAGATCATAGTCCTGAATCTGCAAATAAGGCCTTGGCCTTGCGAACAGCTGTCAGAAACTTCTGCCCTTCAGTCATGGGTTGTAATGTTTTTGACCTCAAATGAGGGTCCTAGTGACTCTTAATTACCATAATACTTTTAGCAAGCTTGATTATCTTTTATTCAGCCCAGAGCAAAGTAGAAATATTTTTTTAAAGACTAGCACAGTTGTAAAAGGTAAGTGACAAAACACACTTTGATGCTTAGGGGAAACAACCAACTGCACAAAAAAAAAAACAAAAAACAAAAAACAAAAAAACCAAAACAAAACAAAACAAAAAACTAAAAATTTAGAATTACTACTTGGTGAAATTAAGTGGTTTCATAAATGTTCATTTATGTTTGTATCCTTTAAATAAGAAGATTGGGGACCTACCATATTGCCCCGCTCAAATGATGTGCTGGAGCTGGCACTTAACTGGTTCACAGGAGCAAATGGTGTGTGTCTTCCCAACTCTGTACTCACTGATGTCATGATTTTTGTTTGTTTGTTTGTTTGTTTCCAAAGAGCTGATTGTTAAACATTTACCAGCACATCACTGCATCCAAGTCCTGCTGGGCTTTTTTCTCTGCATGTTTTTTGTACATTAGCATGCACTCTTGTCCATCCTTCCACACTGAAATAGTCTTTCTACTTCCTCCATTGGAAAACTCCTACTTAAAAAAAAGAAAGAACCAAAGAAAGAAAGAAAGAAAGAAAGAAAGAAAGAAAGAAAGAAAACTGTTTATCTATTAAAACCTTTTTTATGCATCAGCTCCCTGTGAATTCCTCTCCAATTATAGACAGAAATAATTATTTGCAATTTGTATCAATCTTCTTCCCATTGCATTTTATATATCTCATTATAGTTTGCATTTTTTCTATGTAGTGATTATTTCCATGAGAGCAAGGACAAAATATTTTTATTCTCCTGATGATATACTCTCTTGTGAATCATTCCATCCAAAGCCATAATAGTTATCCTCTATAGATGGAATGAAAGGAACTGCTGAGCCCAAATTGAGTTCATCTCTTAGCAGATGAGTGAAGTGGACAGCCCTTCATCCTTAACTATTGATTAATAAGGACAGGAAATTAAAAAGCAAAGCTGTAAGATGGGAGTATGAGGGACTAAGTTCTCCAATAAGGCAGAAAAGGAAGGCACTTTCACTAAAGACTAAGGGTACATTTTTCTCTGACTCCATAAGGGCAACCTGGTGTGGTCTGGACACTTACATGAACAGGTCTGATACTTGGTAGTTGTTTGGACAACAATGATTAGATGAATTGTTTCTTAGCAATATTGAAGTCTTATCCATGTTCCCTTTCTTTGCATTGCAATTTCTCAAAATATAGCAACCTAAACTTGCTGTGCATTTCACACAAATTGTGTGTGACAGGTCACAGTTATTTAATAGAGACTAATAGTCCTCATTCCCATAATCCATATTATTTAAATCCTCCCGTGTCAGTCACTGTAGACTAAATTTGTATCCAAATCATTTTCATTCCCAGAAATTAAATGTGATCCTGGCAAAAACATAGCTCTTATATTATTTGGTGCTTTTATTATTAAATAATTATGCTCAAGAAGCTTCATTGCTTGTTACAGGCTCGGGATGTGAGGAAAATTCCAAAGCAAAGGCTGCATCAGTTTGTGGGCATTTCTTTGTGATTACCAACTTGTTTTTCTTTGAATGTTCTTTGATTCTCCCCCGAAAGAAAGAAAGTCCATTCAGTAGCATCAAAGTGTGGATGTTGTCCATAGTGATCTGGATGGGAATCAGTAGCAGGGGGCTCGCCTCAATGTCTGTGGTTCAAGGGAGGATGTCACTCTTCAGAGACAGTGTGAGCAATAGGGAAGCAGGGGAAGTTTCTGAATGACCTCACAGCAAGAGATGAGCGGTCAGTACTGTAATAATGGTTTACATTGGCAGGACTCCACTTCTGGGGTGGTCCATAGTGACATTGTCAAGAATCTCTTTCATTAGTACTGTGAATACTTCAGGGACACATTGGTTGAAAGGTGAAAAGTTGGAAATGCTGCTGTTTTTCATGGCTGGGGATAAGGAGAGCCCATTTAGGAGCTTATAAGAAGCTGTTTTTGAAAGAAAATACAAAACGCCAACACAATTTTTCATGAACTCTCAAATGCAGTGTGGTACAGACTCTTGATTAACAAACTGCTCTCTCTCTCTCTCTCCTGTTGGAATTGTGGCTTCCTTTTGGTAGTGTGGTTTTTTGCTAGGAAATCTCAATTTACTAAGGTTGAGAGGTTAATGGTTTAGGCTACAGGTAGCAGCAATTATCCAAACTGGAGAACAAATAGTATAAAATAACTGACATGAATTTTATCAAGTTTATTGATTAAGGTTTTGTGCTCTTTCTGTTTATAGAATTAAAGATTTGTTCCATGGAATGTAACAACCAATGTAAACCTGGCATATTACACACTCCCATGCACACATGTTATCTTCCTTCTGAGTCTTTTAAATAGTAAAGTCAACAACATTAGTGATCTAAACACAGTATACTGCTTTGTTGCAAGGGTGCATTTTAGTGTTTTATATATATTTAAGGGAAAGTATAGGAAAATTGATAAATTGAACAGGCATGATCTAGAGCAATTTAAAATTAATAGAACACTTCATATGTTAGGAGTAATTTACATTCAATGTTATGTCACTTCCAGCAAGTCTTGAAAAAGATCTAAACTTGTCTGACTGCTCTATATATTCATAAGCACATCTTTCCCAATTTGATTGACTAATGTTTTAGTAGTGCAAACTTACTGGTATGAAGTCTTTAAAAGTTATATATAACAGTTTCAGGGGGAAAAAATCTGTATTTTATATTAGTATTATACATTTAGTGTTAACGAATATGTACTTCGTTACTTAAAAGGTTTTTTTCATTTTATCTGAAGGTAGATTTTAATTCATAAATCCATTTGACATGTTTATTTGGATAGTTTCATCCCAATTAAAATTTATTTTATTGTTTTTTTTAAAGTTTTTATTTATTTTTGTGACAGAGAGAGACAGAGCGTGAGCAGGGGAGGGGCAGAGAGAGAGGGAGACACAGAATCGGAAGCAGGCTCCAGGCTCTGAGCTGTCAGCACAGAGCCCGATGCGGGGCTCGAACCCACAGACTGTGAGATCATGACCTGAGCCGAAGTCGGACGCTTAACCGACTGAGCCACCAAGGCGCCCCTATTTTATTGTTTTTATAATTATAAAATAAAATATGGTTTTGTTGGACACATGAAAGATAAAATCCTCCTAACATCTTAATGTTCTATCTTTCCTAGCTTAATGTTTCTATCCATAAATATCTTTTTGGATATAAATACATATTTATTATAAAGAGTTAAAACATAATAAAAACTTATGTTGAAAAAAATAAATATTTATAAATATTTAATTTCCATAACTAATAGCTTGTATAGTTTTACAGATTTTTTCATGGATTAAAAGTATATCATAAGTTGTATTTGAGTATTTTTAAAGAAGTGGATCTGTTTTATACATGCACTTTGAAACCTTTTTTTTCTCCCTTAAAAACAAACAAAATATATAGACTGGTAGATAAGCATATTCTTTTTGTATTTTTTAAAGATTTTATTTTTATGTGATCTCTATACTCATCACGGGGTTTGAACTCACAGCCCTGAGATCAAGAGTCACATGCTTCATGAACGGAGCCAGTTGGGAGCCCCTATTCTATTTGTATTTTTAACATATAGAATCATAGTTACTTATAAGATTGTATGCTTTTCTTTTTACTTACCATGATAACTAGAGTAATTTCTTATCATTATGTAATATTTTCATGAAATTTTCTTTAACTCATAATAGTCCATTGCACTATTTAGAAATCAACATTTTCATAATTTTGGTTATCAGTTGAAGTACCTCTTTTTCTTCTTCCTCTAACCTGTCCCTCTCCCCCTCCTCCTCCGCTCCTTTTCTTCCTCCTCCCCCTCTCCTCTCTCCTTCCCCTCCTCTTTCTTCTTCTTTTCCTACTCTTCTTTTCCTACTTTTTCTTCTTATTGAATTTTATCAATGGGAAATATTGGACCAAAGGACATGGAAATTTTCAAGTTCTTGTTATATATGAAGTAATTACTCAATACGATATTTGTAGCAACAGTGTGTAAGAGTCCTTGTTTCCCTGAAATTTCTTATTTAGATGATTTTATTGATAACTTTACCTCTCATAATATGCACTAGATGGTAGAAAATAAATCTTCTTGCTATGAGTTTCAATCTAATTCTCACCAAAAATCTATTGGTATTTCCAATAAACTATTGAGAGGATTGGTATGGAGCAAAAGCATGGCAGCTAGAAAGCTAATGGTGAGAAATGATTCCCAGATTAGCCATTCAGGTTGTGAGAACATAATTATAAGAACTTAGAATTATAACAATTATATGGAGAAATTTAGAGTGCTTAAATAATTGCTGCCCAATAAATAAGCACAAATGGCAGAATTACAACTATGTATGAAAATGTCACTTGAAGTGGTCTACCTCTTGGGAGGTGACACTCTGAAAGGAAAACCTAGGAAGATGCTATAACATGGAGTCCCATAATGATCTGGAAGTTGACTTAGATGATCTGGTTTAATCATGAAGTCCTCCACAGGCTTTTTTCCACAAGGATGTAGGATTGAGGAAGGGGGGCTTTTATCCTCGCTGTCATGTTAAAATTATCTGAACTTTGTTGCTGGCCAAATGCCTTTTTTCTTTGATTTAAAAAAATAGGAGAATCTCAATGGTAAGTGCAATTGAATGTAAATCCAGTGTCAAAAACATGAGTAAGACTTCCTGGGGCTTCCAGGAAAAGAAAGTGAGCTCTCACTTTTACTATCTCTCTGCATTTCTTTTGGATGTAGTTTGTAGACTCACTCCAGATCTGTTTAAATGTATAGATATTACATAAGAACATACTAGGTTGTAAACTCATGGAACACAGGAGCCATGGTTGATTAGTCATTACATGCCATCATATACATAGTTGGCACTTACAACATGCTTATTTAAAACAGTTGATAAATGAGTGAGCGTGTAGACTAAGTGAATACTGTTAACTAAGGCCAGAACTAAGAATGTGGGACTGTTCTGAGGTTTCTCTATTGTTCTAAAATGTTCTAGAAGGTCCTGACTCGATCATTTGATCAGTATGTTAACAATAAAGGGAGCTGCTTGAGGCATGGTGCAATTATACCTCTCCCCTCTGCCATAATTGAATACCAGAGACTGCTGGGTTCAGTCTTCATCAAAGTTATAAAGAAGAAATTGAGTCTTAATTTGGTGCATCCTCTACTTTATCTCTTGCTTACCTTCCCATGTTTTGAATCTGGGTGGCCAATCTCCTTGAGAAGGAATCTGAAAATTTCAGTTTTATGATTGTGCAAATGACTTATATAGTTAAGTTTTGCCTGTCCCATAGTCATTTTTACATTAGCATATACAAGAGCCTTCTTCCCTTTTCTCATTTGCCTTTTGCCAAAAAAGGAGGTCCTGTGAGGAAGTTTAGGTATTCATGATTTCAGTGTGAGAGTGTATTGGGATTCAGAGACTTAACTGAACTGATGTTAAGTTTTTGGCCTACTGCCTGTTCACTCATTGGTCTACATCTGATCTCGTATCTTACAGCTCTGCAGGTGCGCAGGGAGATTATCTCTGCCCCTTGCTATTTAGGTCACGTAGTCCATCCTCCTTGGATTTCCCCAAATTTCATCACCGTTATTGGACACTATCTCCCTAGGGGATATAACAGGTTCCCTATTTTTGTTTTCAGTTCCATAAAATTTCAGAGATATTTGGTTCTCCCTTCATTACTTCTTATATTGATCTAACCTAAATGTGAATCTTTGGCAGGAGTATAAGGCCTAACCTGAAGTTACTATGGGGAGTTGTTACTCTAGCCATTGACATGAAACCTGCTAGGACACTGGAAGGAAGTATCTGAGTTGTAGGGATGTGAGAATCTTTTGGAATCAAAGGACTTAGAACTAGGGGTGACCTTAGAAATCATCTTGTCAATTTTTTTTTCTCATTTTAAAGATGATCAACCATATGAATAAATGGAACATTGGGCACAATGGACTGTACCAAGTACTGAGGGTGAGGAAAAGAAGTGGTGAATGACTCTTCTGGTTGTCCTTGCATGTTTGATGGAGAGTTACAACTTCTGTGAAATAACTAGTGAAAGTTACCCTGTCCTCTTTATAAACATGGGATAAATTGATAACTTATTTTCTTATTACTTCTTTTTCTCTTGAACATAAGAACAATACTAAGAAACATACAGAAGATGATGATTATTAATGGTAGAGGGTTTCTATACGTTGTAAAGATATGTTTTCCAGGTTTTATAATCAGAGATGAAATATACATGGAATCCCTCAATAGCATCACATTGTTAGATTCACAAGTTGACATGGTTGACATTATCAACGTGTTTAAATTACAGTAGCTTTTATTTTCCTTTCATTGGTTCTGTAGGTAAATGATAGTGTAATATTTGACCTATCTTCCTAATGAATTTATTCCACTTAAAATACTTGAATTTAAAAGCCAAGATTTTATGTATCATTCAGAAGGAGTTGTCTAGACAAAGATAACAGGTCTCTGCACAGTTTGGACTTCCTGTTTTGTTCAATGTGTATAAAGGACAATCCATGTCATTGGTGTTTTCTCCATGGTCTGTAGGTTTTCCATAGCAGTGCCTTTTATTCCACTGTGATGCTATATGAAATGTTTCTTCTTCAGAAATGGTATGTAATATAAATATATAGAATACACAATGTCTAGTGTATTGTATATATATCTAACAAACTGCATTTGGGTTTCCAGGATTTCATAAAGAACTTCTTGGTATTTGTTAATACAAATTTTTGTACAGTTAGGACATTCTGAACAAAGCAATTTAAATTTACCAATAATAATAATAATAACAAGAAGAAGAAGAAGAAATAAGAAAAGCAAAGAAAAGAAAGGAAAAGAAAAGAAAAAGGAAAAGAAGAATTGATTGAATTGTTCTCTCTAGTTTGCATGATGACATTCCATGGTCTCTTGGCCCCGACCAAGGTAAACTGAAATAAGGATTAACTGACTATCGCAAAGGCTAATTTACAGAAACCACATGAGGAGTTCTGAGCACAGACAGCACAGATAACAAAAATATTATCCACGTTGTTTACAGTGGAGTTAGTCAGTTTATTAGTTGCAGTGCTTCATTATGTATAAACGATGCCAATGATAGTCTCCTAGTCAAAATAAACAGGCATAAAGTGTTCTGCATATACAATTTGTGGGGAATAGTTACTTTGCTATTTATTTAATAATTGACCATAAATGGAGTCAAAGTGCAAAGGGAAAAACTAAAAAAGCAGCCCACTAAGGGCTTTTTGAAAGATTGATAAATAATGTGGAATCTCAATTAGGCTGTAGAAGGAATGCAGATATTAAAAATTTGGTCAAGAATCTAATTAGCTGGAGGTAATTAAACAGTCTCACACGGGGTCATTAATCTTTTCCACAGACCTTTGATGTTTTGCACACTGTCTCCTAGTCATTAATAAAATTCATAACACTCCACTTTGTGCTGTTTTATCATCATGTTTTTTCTCTGTAAGAGCATAGAGCAAGTGTCATTGTATCACAAGGGCCTTACTTTAGTTAATTTCTTTTCCTCCCCCCATGCTTGTTAGGATTAACTATTTAATGATACAAACAAAAAGCAAATGGCGCATTTAAACTTGTCCTCAACTTTAGTAAGTAATACAGTTTTACAACTTCGTCATACTTATATTGAAAGAGAGAGAGAGATTTCTATTGTCCCCTTGTAAATGTTTCTTAGAAATGGTAAATTACAGTGGAGCTACATTTAGTTATCTAAAGATTTACATAGTCACATATCAAAGTTGTAACTTTTCAAAAAGCAGAATAATGATTTAATTAAGAAAAACAGACTAAATGGAAATTGTGGAACACAAAGTATACATTGAACAACAAAGCAGGAGAATGTCATTTGAGTAGTAAGTTTCAAAGTAATGCCATTTTTAAAACTGTCAGTGTTATAAAAGACAAGGAAAATACAAAGATTGCATTTAGAAAGTATGATTCCTGTGACTCAGAAAAAAACATTTTATTTATTTTCATAAGTGTGATGTTTGTATATTTATTATTTTATTTAAGTTATTAACCAAATACATTTCTGGGAAAAAAAAAACTTGTTGTTTTACAGAATTGATTATAATAGAGCATGTTACTCCAAAAGCCGTTCTACTTGTCCCCTGGTAGAATATATTGAATTAGAAGAGAATGCTAAAAGAGATTGAGTGGTTCTGAACATTTCACTTCAGAGATAATGTTCTCACAACGATGGCAAAAGAGAATATATAGGAAATGAGATATTCATCTAAAAATACCTGAAGAATTCATAGGCATTCATTAAAGAAATCCATGGAAATGATGTCTGCAGAATATTAAACACAGAAAATACTATTTTATGCTATTTGGTTGTTTCTGATAGGAAGATTTTCAACCACCACCCCCCCCCCCCCCAAAAAAAAAACAAAAAAAAAACAACAAAAAAAACCCTACAGTCATATGCCTATTTAATGAAATCAAAATTTCTGGAAGAAAATCACTTTTTAAATTTTAGGAGTTGTTACATATTATCTCTTATCTTCTCATATTTTGTGTGGGTAAAATCATAGCATACTTTCTTTTTAAAAAATAAATGCTTATATTCCAAATAATTAGCATTGCTCCTTTTAAAAAAGGTCCTTTTTATCTAAAAATAACACAAAATATTTGCATAAAATTAAATTCTAAAATTTGAAGCTGTCTTTATGACAGACTGTCACATTTTAATATCTATACACACCTTTGTTTAAAAATCAAGAGAAAATAAATTTAGAAAAGGAAAATTATGTCATTAAAATCATAAAACAAAAGCTCATATTAAAGAAAAATGTCTTTGACTCTTCATTAATGGTGCATTATGTAAGATTGAGATACAATCCATTAGACATAATGTGAAGAGAGAAAACATCAACTTCATGTACAAAAAGGAGTTGCTTAGAAAATCCATGTGGAATCCCCAATCAAAAATAGAAACACCCACTCACATTGATTAAAATTTAATAGTGATTTGACTAATCAGTATGTTTATTCTAAGCAATTACATAGTAAGGCTAATTGTTAAATTTGTACAGCTTTGTTATTCTTGATCCTCCAGTGACATAAATTTAAAACAGGTTGAAGTTAATGACTAAAGGAATGTAAATAAAATAGTTAAGTGTTTTAAAATATTAACAGGCTTGATACCACACTGGAGTAACAAAAAAGGTTTAGATCACATTGTAAGCATCAGACCTGTGTAATGGATTCTGCACTTTTTGTTTGTGGAGCAATTAATTTTCTTGGGTGAGGTCGTAAATTGGAGATCTGTTTTTAAAGATATAAAGTAACTTGCAACAAGACAAAAAGTATAAACGGAATTTATTGACACTGTATTTGCATACAATTTTAAATGGAGGAGTTTACATTTTATGCTGTGTCCTTGTGCCTATGTGTTTGTGTGAGCTTAAGTCATGTCATTTTTATTGGGTATATTTCATCCAGGAGATATCGTCTATCTTAGAGGAAAAAAAAAGAGGACTGGACCACATATTAATGTAATTTATCATTATGTGGCATATGAAAACACACATAAAAACAGTTTTAAAACATAGTGATTTAACTGTGAATAAAAAACCATGTATTTAATAATAAATAGCAAAGTTTCATTTTCATGAAAAACTAGTTAAAATACATAAATATGAAACATTTAGAAGTTTGCTGTGTTGGTATATGCTGTGTTAGCTAACTGGAGACTAAAGTGTGCTTTGAATAGTTTGCTCAAAAATCGAGAAATATATATAATTTGGCAGATATTTTGCTAAATTTATCTTTACCTCTGTTGGTCCTAGAATTTTAATCTATTTCTTTAAGAGTAACAAGGGACAAAAAAGGAGTTCAATAGTATGAGTGTTTGAGGTTCAGTACCACCTCCCAATTTCCTGGTTAACTGTAAGGTCATTCCCCAAACAGCAGGGCATAGGGGAAATATACAATTCTGGAGTCATTATATCATTTCCTGTCCTGTTTCCTGTCAACTGTTTCTGCCAGAAATGGCTAATAATGACCTATTTTCACCAAGCAACAGGAGAAGCTGAAGTCAGAATTAATGCTGTAGAGTTATATCTCTTTCCTAAATGTAGTTATAAAATCTGGACTAAAGAGGGCAGGAGATACTCTATAAAAAAACTACAGAAGACCAAGAAAAAATCTCTACGAGAAAGTCATGAATAAAATTTGAGTATACAATAAACTGATTTATTTTCAATAAAACCTGTATAAATGTTATAATTACTTTGATGCCTTGATTAACTGGAGTTTCAGTGATATTTGTGGATAGTATGAGCTTTCCTCACACTGATTATTCAGTTTACTTGTCTGCATTTGTATTGGAGATGAATGTTTTTTAAACATTCCTTTAGATTATAGTTTCCTTCTGGGTATATTAGGAGCAAGGAAATTAATAGTAGCCTTGAACTAGGAAACATGTCATGTCACTTAAGGTAAAATATGAGGTCTTTTCTAATCTTTACTCCATCTTCAAACTTAAGTTTTAAAACCCATGACAACATATGTCACAAATGGATTTCTCTCAGAATTAATGTGAATTTCCACGGATGTACTAGCTGAATAGAATTCTCATCTATTCAGTGCAAATTCATGCCTTCCTCTTTCCTTTTTTGTTATTTTATGAATTTATCTGGCAAAATTGAAAATCTGAAATCAGTCCACATGTCGAGATGTCGATTAATGGTAATGATCATCATGTTTAGGTTGGTATTCAAGATATATTGGTGAATAAGAGATAAGGCACACTAACTTCTTCCTTCTTTATTTTTAAGTGACACACATATTTATTTTAATCTGTAGATATCTAGTTAAACTGACACCTCCAAAGACATTTGTAGATATTTAGATAATTAAGTAAACAGGGAAATAGTTCTCTGAAACAATTCATACTATATTTTTCATTTGACTCTTATCCAGTTTATTATTTGCAAAATGCCAAATTTTAACTTTTTAAAAATATATCCTTAGAAAAATATTTAACAATTATTGGGATATGTTACTTGTTATGACAATAAATATTTTTTTCAATATAGTGTACTTCAACATAGTATCTAATTCTTAACTATGAAGGATGTTACATTAAATAATTATTATAATTCCTGTAATGGATCTGAATGCCATTTTATTGATGAAATAAGTTTAAAACTTGAATAGCCAAAAATACAAAATCAAAGTGCTTAACCTTATTAACGGGATAATGCATTTAGGCAGCTAACGATAGTTACCTATACAGACTTTAACACTGAGTTTAAGTGTCTGGAAAACTCAGATTGCTTCTATCTGGGACAAATTTTGTAATTCCCCACCTCTCAGCATATCAGAAGTAAATATTGGTCCTATACATTTGGATCCTTCTAAGTGTCTAAGTAGTGGACACTTCCATCAAGCAAAGACTGAGGTAGATAGAGGCCAACCTTCTCTGGAATTTACGTGAATGCAAGAAACAGCCGCCCTCCAAATCACAAGGAAAAGGCTGTAGACCACACTTACCCATGTCTATAAATAACTCTTTTTATATGGAGTGGATGAATTTGAGACACCTCCCTAATGTCTGTAAGGTGTTTAATTCTTCTGTCTTGCAAAGACCAGATTTCTGCTTATTTGAAGAACAAAGGGAAAAGAAGCCATTTCTGTTACAATGGAAAATAGCTTACAGAGAGTCATAGAACTTATGGGCGTGGGCAAATATTACTTTGCATTCATAAATAATAAATTTTACATCTGCAACAATGAACTGAGTATTTAATGCAAGTTTTATCCTGGTGTCTGTGGTCTGCATGTTTTATGTGTGAAACTTCCAAAATGAGATGTTCTGAAAATTCTACATAATTAAAACATTCTCATAACATCTGTTGATCATAAAGACTTAAAAATCTGTGACTCTTTGATTTCTGGATAGCATGTGGGTTATTTTGGACTTGCTGATGTCCAGGTTGTTTCTTCATGATTTGGTGTCCTGGAGCTGAAACCTTCCTAGATTTGAATTTAAAAAGTTTAGTATCAAGTTCGACTTGATACCTAGATGAAGGTCTCTACAGTACTTACACTGATTGCTTTAGGACCACCTAAGGTCTTTCATTATATGCAGTGCCCTCTTGAAATCTACAGAATTATTTCATTTTCTGAGAACACATTATTCTATCTGTTAAAGTTTAGTTCACTTCAGGTCAGTATTCCACTCAGCAGATCTGAAGACAGTAAGCCAATCTGTCAGAATAAGCAAATAGATATTTCAGTACCTGGCATTCCTTAAAGTACATGAATATAATTCCAGTAAGTACTATTTTATAAAACAAAGAGATAAGAAAGTCAGGGATGATATGGAAACTGCATTATTATTTTTTTAATGGTCCCAGGTTAACAGTGGGCAAGAACAATATTGAAAACTGTCCATGAAAGTCAGGTTAATAATGCTGCTTAAAAATTATTTTGTTCTTGAATAAAAAGTACCTGAATTTTAAACAAATGGTACATTGTGTACACTGGGAAACTTTAACTAGGTTGTTTTATTTTACTTCATGAAGATTTAAGTTACATTTAATTTTCAGATACAATAAAAATATATGATTTTTGCCAAGTTGATACTTGAATAGGTATAACTATAAAATAGCAATGATGATTTTTTAAAGACATACAGATTTCCCAAGGTTACTCATTAATGTAGATATTTTAAGTATACTTAGTTACAATCATTGGTTGTAAGAAGTGTTTATAATTTCATTTATAAATCTCTTCTGATCTCCTTTAGCAATTTTTCCTCTTGCTCTTGTCTGTCACAGAGCTGTTTTGTTCCCAGTGCTCCTTAGCATTATGGGGTGGAGAAATACAGGTTTTAACCTAACAGAGTTTCAGTATCTTTATCTGAAAAAAAAAAAATAATTCCTATGATCACAATTCAGTTGTGTTATAGTTTTTGGCATTAACGTTCTCTCAATTCCTTAAGGTCTTAGGATATTTGAACAATAGCAAGATAACTGGAAAAAACATATAACCAAAACTTTTAAGAAGATAACACTGATCTAGATATATGAAATCTAAATTATTATTAAAATCAGTCACAGTGATTTAGAGGTGTTCCTCACATATAATTAATTTCCTTTGACTCAGCCTGTACACAAGTTGAAACCAATGAACTCTAACACAAGGCTTAATTCAGTACTCATGGCACTGCCCTCGTACCTCTTCAGGTAGTCAAGATCCAACACTAAGATACAGCAACATGAGGAACCAGCACCTTCAGCCCAGTAGAACAATCAATGAAAATATTTTTAGTTAAAGAACAGAGAGTTGTGCTGATACTTAATTTTAAAATTTAAAAATGTAGTTTGTTAATTTACGTTTTCTAACTGCTATGTATGTTTCTATGCAAAAAATACTTAGAAATTATAGTTTTATTTTAATTCTGTCTTCTCTGAAACCAAAACAAACAAACAAACAAAAAAAACAAACCAAAACAAAACAATGGTCAGTTCATCCCCAATTGAATGAACTGGTATAATTACTTCTAAAATGTTATTAGAGGGAGGTGACTGCTCATGTTAACAGAAGAGGGCATTGGAAAAAAAAAATTGCTTTTGATATTCATCTAAGCAACCTCTATCAATAGCACTTGCCATGGAGGACAATGGGGAATGACTCGTTTTCCTTTTTTTGAAAGTTTTTAGTCTAGTTCTAAGTGTGTGCAATATATTTCAGAATATCTTTTTCTTTTAGACTTTTCTATTTCACTTTCCCCTCTTCATTTTTCTTCTGACTGCCTTCCAATTTTTCCCTGAACTTTGTTCCTTCTGTGAACTTTTAACCCACTATTTGAACTCTAATTCCCTAAGAATAAGACTCATTAACTTTTAATTGGGGTTGGAATATAAGAAACGTTGGTTCTAGGGAATTGTTCTAATTTTTTTCCACCCTACTTTAAGCTCATTACCTTCAAGACATGTGTTTGAAATATGTCACATAAAACAAACAAACAAAAAACACTAGAATTTAGTTGCTTGCGATCTTTTTAATTTATCATATAACTTTCTGGAAAGCAGTGGAACATACATATTGGAGATAACTGACAGTATCTGAAGAAAACATGAATTCAGAATTTGATGAGACATTTCTTGGTCTTAGTGGGTTTGTTTCTACTTGGTGATCTGGGTTTATTTCATTACATCTGTTAATTTTTTTAAATGAGGCCTTTATAAAGAACAGTTAAATTTATCAATTTCCTGTAATGGCTCTGTTTTTGTTTTTTGTAATTGCTTTTTTAAAAAGTGTTCTCTGATGTTTATTCTACATGTTTAACAAGTTAATGATAATAAAACACATTTAGGCAGCAACTAATAAACTTACAAATACTAACTACTTCAATCATAATTTGATATGGGCACCTCCAACTTTAGTTGTTTTTTAACTTTTTTGATTTTTGTTTTCTAACTTAACTAATTAATTTTTGAAGTATAGTTGACACACAATGTTACATTAGTTTTAGGTGTACAATACAGCGATTCAACAAGTTTATACACTATGGTCTGCTTGCTGCAAGTGTAGCTACTATCTGTCACCATGTAACACTATTAAAATACCATTGACTATAATCTCTATGCTCTGTTTCATTCCCAGGACTTATTCTTTATTGTTTTTAAGTTTACTTATTTATTTATTTATTTATTTATTTATTTTTATTTATTTATTTTATTATTTTTTTCTTAATGTCTATCCATCTTTGAGACAGAGAGAGACAGAGCATGAACGGGGGAGGGGCAGAGAGAGAGGGAGACACAGAATCGGAAGCAGGCTCCAGGCTCCGGGCCATCAGCCCAGAGCCCCACGCTGGGCTCGAACTCACGGACCGCGAGATCGTGACCTGAGCTGAAGTCGGATGCTTAACCGACTGAGCCACCCAGGAGCCCCTACTTATTTATTTTGAGAGAGAGGGAGAGAATACACATGAGCAGGGGAGGGGCAGAGAGAGAAGGAGACAGAGAATCCCAAGCAGGCTCTGTGCTGTCAGTGCAGAGCTGGTTACCAGGCTCGAACTCGTGAACTGTGAGATCATAATCTGAGCCAAAATCAAGAGTCATTAACTGATTGAGTCATTCAGGCACCCATGACTTATTCTTTCCATAACTGGAAGCCTCTATATCCCACTCCCCTTCACCCATTTACCCATCCCCCAACCACCTGTCCTCTGGGAACGTTGGTGTGTTCTCTGCATTTATGTGTCTGTTTCTCGTTTTTGTTTGGTTTGGTTTGATTTTAGATTTCTGTAATGGCTTTTTAAATAAAGTAGAAAGGTTTACTTTTTAGTCTTAATTTCTGAAGAAAAATAAGCTTTATAAACATCATTTTGTATGGATGGATTTGCGTTCATCGAATTAGCTTCCTCGTTCTCTTTTATTATCAAGTGATAGATTCAATACTTGAAAATATTCTGAAAATTTAAGATTATATCATGTATTGAAGTATTTTCAATTAAAGAAATATCTCAATTAAATATTTTGGGGTGCCTGGTGGCTCAGTCGGTTAAGCTCCAACTTGAGCTCAGGTCACCATCTCGCTGTCTGTAAATTCCAGCCCCGCGTCCGGATCTGACAGCTTAGAGCCTGGAGTCTGCTTTGGATTCTGTGTCTCCCTCTTTCTCTGCCCCTCCCCCACTCACTCTCTCTCTTTTTCTTTCTCTCTCTGTCTCTCAAAAATGAATAAACATAAAAAATTTTTTTTAAATATTTTCACTCTTCCAATTAAATTTCATAGTGAGTTAAAGCATCCATTTAATTATGATAAAGTGATTGAGAAAAAGATTTGCCCCACCGCATGCAAAGTTTTGTTCTTCTTTTAAAAATGTAGTTTAGGGGCACCTGAGTGGCTCAGTTGGTTAAGTGTCCAACTTCTGCTCGGGTCATGATCTCACAGTTGGTGGGTTCAAGCCCTGCATTGGGCCTTGTGATGACAGCTCAAAGTCCTAAGCCTGCTTCAGATTCTGTGTCTCCTTCTCTCTCTGCCCCTCCCCCACTCATGTTCTGTCTCTTTCAATCTCAAAAGTAAACATTTAAAAAATTAAAAAATAAATAAATGAAAATGTAGTTTATATTAGCCCTGATATCACACAAGTCCTGATACAACACATGAATGAAGCATATGACCAAAAGTACGAAAATCTACAGTGTGACCTTTCTTAGGGTTATAGCTCAGAAACAAGGGGCCAGAGTGCCATTAAATCCACATTCTTTCATATGATGCAAATCTCATGTTGGGTGATATAAGTAGTTGTGCCTGAATAATTTGATGTTATGAAGTTATATTCCCTGGAGTATAGAATGTTGGACCTATTTGAAAGATAAAGTTAAAATTGGTCTGCTTGATAATTTTTCATCTCTTTTCTTGATTTTCTCTTTTGTGAATTTTATTAATTATTACTGAATGTCACCATATAGATTAAACATTATGTAAAACTCCCATTTGTACCCACTAAACAATATATTTGATGCTGGATCAATCCAGGATCAAATGGGCTAAAGATATTTGGAACAAGTAGTATTTGCCCAGGAATTGGGAACAGTAGAGGAGTATGAGTATTTCTAAGAGATTAATCACAATATTAAACAATCAGTAGAAAAAGGCACGGGCAATCAGAGTGCGATACTGGTATATGCTGGCTGAAAATTAGTAGTAGTTTTTCGTAGAAGACTGAGCAGTCTGAGATTTTCCCTTACAGACTAGTACTGATCACATGCCAAGGAACTGGTCCTTAATACAAAATACCTAGTTTAGAATTAACTTATTTTTCTTATAACAAGTAATGTGATCACACTATTTTTTAAAACATGGAAAATAGCTATAAATGCAAAGTTTTGAAGCACCGTATTTCTCCTATCTTATGCTCCAAAAGGTGTCATATTTGCTAGCTAGTGGAAAGGCCAATAAAACACACCTACCACTGGAAGAGGTCATCAAAAAGACATGACCACCAGTTAACCCACAAGTTGGACCCCAGCAATTAGAGGCTTCTCTCCCCTTTCCCTGTCCTTGAAATATGTGTTCCTCTTGCCTTCCCTCCACCCAGGAACTGCTTCAAGAATATAGCTTTGACATAGAAATGTGGTGTTGAGACAATCTGGATTGGGTGCATAACCGAACTCAGTTAAGGACTCTGTTGAACCGATGCTAGTGGCAGGTGTAGAAATCTACTTAGTCTTGTGGCCATCCAGAGCAAGCCTCAAGACAAGGAAGTTCTCTTGCTTATTAAACCTGCCATCTACCGATCTTGGCTGGTCTGCCTCTTACCTTGGTTTCCTTGCCCACTTATAAGAAGACTGATTTTAGATTATACTCAGGAAGCTCATGAGGAGGTTTCACAGTAACACATACATATACACATATGTCCATACATACACAAATAAAACAAAATACAGTAAGATCATGTCTGGCATATGATGCTGTAGAACAAATAGACTTCAGAGATAGGGGAGTCCAAATGAAGCATATTTTGAGGAAATGTAAATTCAGCACCTAAAAAATTAGCAAAAATTTGACAGGAAATGCAGCCAGGTTTACTACAGAAGCACAGATCTTTAGGGAGTCTGAAGAATATTTAAGAGCCCCTTTTGTCAACCTTAGCCCTCAAATTTTATCTTATGCCTGAAGAGTGGTAATTTAGATTACTAAGTATTCATCTGACTTAGAAGAGCTGCTGTTTAGCCAACTGGAAGGTAAAGAGCTTATTTAAAGTCATCATGCTTAACCAGCATCTGGTATATCTTTAGCAGGTATAGATATATTCCACAACACTATGAAACTTGAATTTGAAAGATTCAATGATCTTGGACAAAGGAGCTTTGAGATTTCATCGTCTTTGTTGACCTGTCTTTAAAATATGAAAATCAAGTTAGTTCTTAGTTCATTTCACATGTATTTCTTTCTCTCCTTAAATCTTTATGTGGTGGCTTGGGAGGTCCTCTTAAGCTGCAATTATTTGGAGACATATTTTCTTTCACGAAATAGATGCACAAAATTAGGCTTGAATTCCTGGCTCCGTGCCAACGACTAGCAGTTTTCTTCAGCATTTTTTCTGTGCTGCTTCCATAACTGGATAGATGATGGTGACTTTTAATGGCTGCTTTGGGGCTTGGGAAAAATATATATACATGTGTATAGAAAAGAAAGCTATTAAGGACAGGAGATTGTTGAAAGCTTTACTGACTTTCATGCTGTGAAGAGAAGAGGCCAAGATACCTTATGCTTTTGATGCCTGAGGGTCACTAACCAAAAAGGGAAAGGAGAAAAACACACTCACATGTTGAGGCTCTGATTTGAAATCATTTTTCTTCTTTCCATCTCTGGGTACCCAAATAGGGTCAAAAAGCCAGCACCTCAGTTATTTCGTTGAAAGGTTAACAAATGTCTCAACTTTCAGCACATATTCCCACAAAAGTGAAAACTAAGTAAGTTGAGCTTCGAGTCACTAATGCTTTCTTCCTGTTACAACTGTAGCCTCATGGTGAACTTTAGAAACAGGTTCGAATTTTTCATAATAATTTTCCCCTGACATAAGTGGTAGATAATTAAACTAAATTCTTCCCCTCAAGAGTCAGGTTATTTCTGCAGTCGGATAAGTCAGATTGGTGTGAAATGTGATCTAAGGTTCAATCAAATGTTATCTCTTCTTTAAAAAATGGTATCCAAGTCAGTCATTACATGTATTGTTTGCATTTAGGAGAAACTATGAGCTCATGTTATGACCAATACTATCATCTTGTGAAATCGCAAGTGTCTTTTTTTTTTTTTTTTAAGAAAATGAAAACAGTTCTTTCAATGTGCTTCATGAAGCTCTTTCAGCACTATCATTAATGATCTTGGGTAGAATGGAATTGAGATTAGTCAGAATAGCTACTACTGGACAACTGCCAAACATCAAAGCAAGGCAAACAAAATATGTAAATTCTGTATACATGCTAATTTGGATTTATGAGAATAATTTTAGTTTTTTAAGTGGGGAAAGAAAAAAAGTTTTATGGGATAGACTTTAAATACTGTTGGGATTGAATATAATGGAATGATTGCAAGGTGGGAGAATTTTCACAAATTATTAAGCAATAATTTATTCCTTGATTAAAGTTTAGGAAATATATATTTATATTGCTTCTAAATTATATTTGTTGGTGAGTCCATACAAGCAACACTTTCCAGATGCTCCAGGGAAATACAAATAAAAACCACATTGAGATACCACCTCACACCAGTCAGAGTGGCTAAAATTAACAACTCAGGAAACAACAGATGTTGACAAGGATGTGGAGAAATGGGAACCCTCTTGCCTTGTTGGTGGGAATGCGAACTGGTGCAGCCGCTCTGGAAAAGTGTGGAGGTTCCTCAAAAAATTAAAAATAGAATTACCCTACGACCCACTAATAGCACTACTAGGAATTTATCCAAAGAATACAGGAGTGCTGATTCATATGGGCACATGTACCCCAAGGTTTATAGCAGCGCTATCAACAATAGCTAAATGATGGAAAGAACCCTAATGTCGATCACCTGATGAATGGATAAAGATGTGCTTTATGTAGATAATGGAATATTACTTGGCAATAAGAGAGAATGAAATTTTGCCATTTGCAACAACGTAGATGAAACTGGAGTGTATTATGCTAAGTGAAATAAATTAGAGAAAGATAGATGTCAACTGTTTTCACTCATATGTGGAATTTGAGAAACTTAACAGAAGACCATGGGGGAAGGGAAGGGGGAAAATTGTTTCAAACAGAGAGAGAGGCAAACCAGAAGAGATTCTTAAATACAGAGAACAAACTGAGGGTTGGTGGGGGTGGGTAGGGGAGAGGGGAAAATGGGTGATGGGCATTGAGGAGGGAACTTGTTGGGATGAGCACTGGATGTTGTACATAAGCAATGAATCACGGGAATCTACCCCAAAACCAAGAGCACACTGTATATACTGTATGTTAGCTAACGACAATAAATTATATTTAAAAAAAAATAAAGATGTAACTTACATAAGAAGAACTAAGTTTCCAGATGCTCAAAAATGTATAAGTTTGCAATGTATGAGAAGTCGTTCCGAGCAGTCGTTCCTGCTTAGCAGTCCCATGTACATGATTGTTAGTTATTATGGAAATGTTTACACACACATCATACTGCCGTTCAACTGAAAACGATGTGAATTCTGTTCACAAAAAGTAAAATCATGTTTTTAAAATAAAAGTCAAGAAAAGCAACAAAACACAACATTTCTGTTATTTTGCTGTGTGTGTATGTACTTATGTATGTATGTATTGTCCACAGCTTTGTTTGCTTTGGGCTGATAAACATGCTACTATGCGCTCACCTCGTCACTGAAGAATGGTTAAGTCTCTAACCTTTCTCAATCTAGCGCTTTTCCATTCTAGTACTCATTTGTCTGAACGAAAGCAGACACCTACTCACTGTGATGACTTAACTTTGCATGGTAACATACTTTTTGAGCAAATTTTACATGTTATCTTGTTTTATCTTTATTTTATTGTGTAAGTAGATGGAAAATGTTATTATAGTTAATTGTAAACAAGGAAACTTAGGCACATAAAAGGGAAGTGATCTTTCTAAAATCACAGAACTAGTTGATGACTTATTTTTATTTTATACAAAGTAAAAAATTAATCATGATAAGTGTCTTGTATATTTAATCCCTGTTTCAAGGTAGGTATAGTATCTTAATTTTACATTTGAGGAAAGAAAATGTTAAAGTTAATTAACTTTCACAAGTTTATACAACCAGCAAGGGGTAATGTGCAATTTTAACCTGGCTAAGGCTGACTTTAAAAGTCATTCTTCAAATATATATGGTCTTTAGATTGGTCTATTTTTTTTTGTATCCTAGTCTTATTAACAAATCATAATTTTCTCCTTTTTCTCTTCTTTAGTTTCTTTTTCTTTTTTGGTGGAGATTATGACTCTCAATTAATGGAGCTCAATTTAATACAATCATAAATTTTGCAGAGAAGTAGCAGTTATATACTTCATTTGCAGATGGTTAAAATGTTTTGTTTTATTTATATTTTATTAATTATCCCATTACAAAAATCTCAGTGATCTCTGTACACAAGTATTGCATCAAAGAATTATTGCGTCTATGCATAATGTGTGGCTGTCATTGCAGAAAGGAAAAATAAAGCTAACCAGAATAAAATTTCAAGCTAAGCAAGGGATTTTTATCTTATTAAATATAAATCATGTTTGCATAAAGTTCACATAAAATAAACATAAAAATATAATAATATAATAATGTTCCTGTAATAACTAACCACCTTAGGAAATAATATATTATACATACTATTGATATTTCTGTGTCCCTTGCTCACATTTATTCTCCATCGTCTCTGCAAAGTACACTACAGTTGCATATTTAGTATTAATCCATCTCACGTATGGCTATACATTGTAAAATATATATATGTGTCAATAAACAACATGTAGTATTTATGTCATATATTTCAAAATATAAAACCACCCTTTTGAGTCATAAGAATACAGGCCTGCCTACACTGAGGTTGAACCAACGCAATAGATACACGTCCCTGCACCACACCATCAACTGAGCAATCACCCAGTAAAAAGCAACAGCAGAATATCACACAGGAAAAGAAAGAGAGTGGAGATACTACATCTATGGCACAAACATGTGAGAATGAAAACCCAGAATGGAGGAAGAACCATGAGATAATCCTTATCACTCTGCAACTCCCACTCTAAGGTCAGCTGATGGCAAAATACATAGATGGATGGATGGATGGATGGATAGATAGATAGATAAACAAAACAGCCAGAACCTTATACTACCATCCTTAAAGAAGATATGTCCATTTGCAGGCATAAATATTATTTTCTCCAGTCTTTACTGCTTTATACATTATGACTCATATTAGGTGAAAAATTGCAAGACAAAATAGAAAGAAAAATAGGAAAAACTCACATATTAAAGAGAAAATTTATAGATTCAGACACAGATATGATCCAGATATTTCAATTATCAGATTGAACCTTAAAATAATCATGATTAATATGTTAAAGGGTCCAGTAGAGAAGATGGGTATCATGTAGGAACAAATGGGGAATTTCAACAGAGAGAGTAGAACTGGAAGAATTAATGAAAATAATACAAATGAAAGGAACAGGTGATAGCAGCAATACTAATAATATAATAATAATAATAATAATGCCTTCAAAAAGCTCACCCTCAAAATAGCTGAGTAAAGTAATTAAAATAAAAAATTAGCCAATAAAGTTATCAAAACTTAATCACAAATAAAGAAAAACAGGATCCAAAAGCTATGGTATGAAAAACATAGAAAAACACGCAAGTTGTAATAAAATATCAAATTATCTTACACATATGTGATTAGAGCCTCATGAGAAAAGGAGGGAAAGAATATGGAAGAAGAAAGATTTGAGAGATAATAGCTAAGAAATTTCTAATAATCATGAAAGATATGAAACCACAAAACCCAAGAAGCTCAGGGAAACCCAACAAGATAAATAGGAAAGCACACAACACAACTATATGCCCATAATATTTGAATTTTCAAATTGCTTTTTAAAACGTTAAAGGGAACATCTTTCAAGGAGCCAGAGAGAAAACAAAAATAAGAAATACAGCTAACATCTCCTCAGAAACTATGCAAACCCAAAGACAATGAATTGATATTTAAATTTAAAAAAAAGGGGGGGGGTTGCCCGTGTGGCTCAGTCAGTTGAGTGTCCAACTTCGGCTCAGGTCATGATCTCACAGTCTATGAGTTTGAGCCCCGCATCGGGCTCCATACTAACAGCTCAGAGCCTGGAGCCGGCTTCGCAATCTGTGTCTCCCTCTTTCTCCTCTCTCCCTGCTCGTACTCTGTCTCTGTCTCTCTCTTTCTCAAAAATAAATAAACATTAAAAAAATTACATTTCCAAAGTTTAAAAAAAGGTTAATTTAAAACTATATACCTAGGAAATATAGTTTTCAAAAAATAAAGGGAAAATATAAAGTATTATTTAGTTATTATTTTAGTTACATATTTTTGTATTTCTTGATTTATGGGAATTTGTTATGTCTTCAAGACTTCTGTGCTGCTTGTTCATCTATTGTATAGATACAGTTCATCTATCTATATAACCAGTTCATCTATTGTATCTATTGTATGATATTTTGTTGTATAAATAAACTCAACTTTTAAAATCCATTTACGGCTGATATACATCGAGGTTTTTTTTTTTCTTAATGTAAACATTACTGAACTAGCATTTGTAATTAGTATCTTCTGATAAATTATATATGAATTTTCTTCTATGGTATAGGGCTAGGTGTGGAATTTCAAGTAAATGTGTATGTATTATATTTTTTTTACATTAATGAATATCCAAAAAATTGCAATGTGAAGTGTTTTAATTAATTTATCCCCCCCCAGCAGTGTAATGTCATTTATCGTTTTCCTAAATTCTTTTCATAATGTGTCACATCAGGATATTTAACATTTTGTCAAACTTACTGAAATATAGCTGGAATCTCACTGTCATTTTAACTTATAGTTCCTTGATTACTACTGAGGTTGAGGAATTTTTCTATATATTAAAAAATTTTTTAATGTTTGATTTATTTATGAGACCTATAGAGGCAGAGCATGAGTAAGGGAGGGGCAGAGAGAGAGGGAGACACAGAATCTGAAGCAGGCTCCAGGCTCTGACCTGTCAGAACAGAGCCTGACGTGCTGCTCAAACTCAAAAACCACAAGATCATGACCTGAGCTGAAGTCTTAACTGACTGAGCTACCACGCTCCCCGGAATTTTTCTATACTTATTGGACATTTAATTTCTTCTGTGAATCAACTATTTTAATATTTCCTTATTCTTCCTAGTAAGTGTAATTTCTTTGTCTTCTAGCATTCATCCTCTGCATTTGTAAATAGTTTTTTTGCAGTCTATTTTTCTTTCTACCTTTGTATGAAGTCTTTTGATGCATGGAATATTTATGTTTCAAAAAGTCAGTGTAAAAATCTTTCACTCTTATGGTTTTCACTGTCTAAGTTTTATTAAAAATATTCATTTCTACTTTATCCAAATATATTGTCTTCTTGATATTTCAAATTTTAGCTTTCAATCTTAGATATTAAATATACGTAATATTTCTTTTTGAATAAGTAAGGTAGTGAGTAAATCTTTGTTTTTCTTATGACGTGGTGTTCTAGAATCATTAGACCATTTATTCTCCACTAAGTCTTCAGTTGTATTAAGGTATTAATGAAATGTAACAAAATACATTTAGTTTTGTCATAACTAAGTTTTCATATATATATGCAGTCATAAAATCATCACTTCAGTCAAGAGATAAAAACGGAGGGTCTCCTGGGTGGCTCAATCGGTTAAGCGTCAGACTTTGGCTCAGGTCATGATCTCCCAGTTCGTGAGTTTGAGCCCCACATCAGGCTCTGTTCTGACAGCTCAGAGCCAGGAGTCTGCTTTGGATTCTGTCTCCCTCTGTCTCTGCCCTTCCCCTGCTCATGCTCTATCTCTTTGTCTCTCAAAAATAAATAAACGTTAAAAAAAAAGAAAAATAGATCCCCAAATTTTTCATGTCCCTTTGTAATTTCTCCTCTAAACTTTCCTTTCCCACTCTGCCCCTAGACAACTACTTCATATTTTTTTACTTATCTTCAGGGAAGCCAATTACATGTATGTTAAGCTGCTTGAGGTTGTTTCACAGCTTAATAAGGATCTATTCATTTATTTTCATGCCCTTTTATCTGTTTCATTGTAACACTATCCATTGCTGTCTTTAGGTTTACTAATTTTTTCTATTGCAAGTCCAATCTGCTGTTAATCTTATTCTGTGTGTTTTTCATCTCAATCATTTTACTTTTCATCTGTACACATTTGGTTTTCCATATATTTCATGTCTATATTTAACATGATTCTTGAGCATTCGGAATATATACTTCATATAATTTGTCTTAATGCCCTTGTCTACTAATTAATAATTTCTACTGAATCACTTTTCTCTTTATTATAGGTCGTATTGTTCTGTTTCCTTGAACACATTAAAATTTATTATTTGATGCTAGTATTCTTTAACTCCTATATTCTGGATATTTTTTCAATTCCTATATTCTTAAACTGGGTATTTTTTAATTCCTATATCCTTAAGCTTTTCCTTGGTGTGCAGTTAAATTACATGAAACCAGTATGCTCCTTTCAAGATTTGCACTTAAGTTTTTTTGTTAGGATCAGGATCAGGACAGCCTTTTTGTTTAGGACTAAATTTGACTCACTAGTGAGGTATATAATTACATATGCTACCTGTTTTTTCATGAGTTACTGGGTTTTTCCATTCAGGCTTATGGAAAACAATGAATGATCCTCTGTATTCCTACAGAACTCTATCTTTGTGTGGCTCTCTTTTTTCTGGTCTTCTGACTTATCAATTCAGGCTGTTCGGCCCCTTAGGACTCACAATTTTTTTTTTTTTTTTTTTTCAAGTTGAGGAGACTATTATTCTCCACCAGGGTCTTCTTTTTCCTGCTGCCTCTGTCGCTTAGGTATTTTCTTTGGGCATTAAGTGTGAGAAATCAAAGGCTCACCTGTTTTGTTTCTCTTCTCTCAGGGATTACTGTCCTGCATTACCTAATATCTGAAAATGGTTTTGTCATGTGTTTTTCAGTATTATATTTTTCAGTATTATAGTTGTTTTAGGACTAGAGCATGAATCCATTTCCTGTTACTATTTTTTAGCCAGAAGTGGAAGATCTCTCATTTTAAAGTTTTCGTTTTTGGTTCCAATTCACTGATCCATTTATGTATCACCACACAAATTCCACACTATCTTCCCACTATAGATTTATAAACATATTTAGTATATTAATAGAGCAATTCTCTTCACTTTTATTTTTTAATTAGTTTCATTAAATCATAAATCTATTCTTTTTTATATAACATTTAAAATCAGGGGAGCCTGGGTGGCTCAGTCAGTTAAGTGCCCAACTTCAGCTCAGGTCGTGATCTCACAGTTCATGGGTTCGAGCCCTGCATCGGGCTCTGTGCTGACAGCTCAGGGTCTGGAGCCTGCTTTAGATTCTGTGTCTCCCTTTCTCTCTGTTCCTTGCCCATTTGTGCTCTGTCTCTCTCTCTCAAAAATAAATAAATATTAAAAAATTTTTTAATTAAAATTAGCTTTCCTATGTTCATAAAAATTTCTGTTGTAATTTTTATTGGACATACATTTTGTTTGAGATTAATTTGAGAAATCTAAAAATATGAAGTATTGCTATTTGTGAACACAGTTTCCATTTCTACTTATTTAGGTCTTCTTATCTTTTAATAAAAATAGAAGTAAAATTTTCTTTGTAAAAGTTTTTGAAATGTTTTAGTATTTATTTTCTATTTATATTTTCAATTGCTTTGGACATTTTACATGCATTTAAATTATAATTTCTAATTATTTTTTGTCTAAGGAAACAGGTTGAATTTTTTTATCATAGATCTAATAGAAAATTGCTAAATTTTCTTAACTTTTTTTTAGCTTTAGCTGGTATATAATATTATATTAGTTTCAGGTGTGCAACATAATAATCTGATATTTGTATATATCACAAATGATTACCACAATAAGTACAGTTAACATATGTCACCATATAAATTTACACAACAAATTTTGTCTTGTGATGAGATATTTTAAGATGTACTATCTTCGCAACTTTTCAATATACAATAGAATATTATTAACTATAGTCACTACATCATTTTGACTTGTTTATTTTATAACTGGAAATTTGTACCTTTTTACCCCCTTCACCCATTTTGCCTGTTGCCCACTCCATAACCTTTGGCAGTCACCAATCCATTCTTTGTATCTGTGAGCTTGGCTTTTGTTGTTGTTGTTGTTGTTGTTTAATTCTACATATAGGTAAAGTCATATGGTATTTATCGTTCCCTTTCTGACTTATTCACTTAGCATTCTGCCCTCAAGTTCCATCTATGTTGTCACAAATGGCAAGATTTCACTCTTTTTTATGGCTGAAATGTATTATAGGAGACATGTAGGTAGGTTGGTAGGTAGATAGGTAGATAGGGATAGAGATACATAGCTCACATCTTCTTTATGCATTTATGCACTGATGAACACTTAGGTTGTTTCCATATCTTAATTATTATAAATAACCAATGCTGAAATGAACATAGGGTGCATATATCCTTTCAACTCAGTGTTTTCATTTTCTTTGGATAAATATTGAGAAGTGGAATTGCTGGATCATATGAGAGTTCTATTTTTAATTTTTTGATGAACTTACATTCTGTTTTCCACAGTAGTTTCACCAATTTACATTCCCACGAACAGAGTAAAAGCTTTCTCTTTTCTCTACATCCTTGCCAACACTTGTTTCTTGTCTTTTTTGATAATAGCCATTCTAACAGGTATGAGGTGCTATCTCATTGTGATTTTAATTTTCCTGATGATGAATGATATTGAGCATTTTTTCATGTGTTTGTTGGACATCTGTATGTCTTCTTTGGAAAAATGTCTATTCAGACCCTCTGCCTATTTTTAATCAGATTTGGGTGGGGTTTTTTTAAATTTTTATTTTGCTATTGAGTTGCATGAGTTCTTTATATATTTGGAATATTAACCCACTATCAAATATATGATTTCCAAATATTTTCACTCATTGTGCAGTTTGCCTTTTCATTTTGTTAATGATTTCCTTTGCTGCACAGTTTTTTAGTTTGATGTAGTACCATTTCTTTGTTTTTGCTTTTGTTGCCTTTGATTTTAGAGTCAAATAAAAAAAAAAAAAATCACCACCAAGGCTGACGTCAAGGAACTTACCACCTATGATTTTTTCCAGGAGTTTTGTGGTTCCAGGTCTTGCATTCAAGTCATTAATCCATTTTGGGTTAATTTTTGTGTATGGTGTTAAGACAGTAGTCTAGTTTCATTCTTTTTCCTGTGGCTGTCCAGTTTATCCAAATTTATTAAAAAGACCGTCATTTCCTCATTGAATATTCTTGGACCAATTGTCAAAAATTAACTGACCATATAAGCATAGGTTCTGGACTCTCTGATCTGTTTTATTGATTTATGTGTCTTTTTTTTTAATGTAATACTGTACTCTTTGGATTAGCATAGCTTCATACTGTAGTTTAAAATCAAGGAATGTGTGCTGGAATAAGTAGAAGAGAAAGCCACCTTGGGAATGTTACTTGAGAAATGCCATAAAACTCCTCCCTTTAAATAATTGCCCCACCTGTTCTGCCACAAGTCATGATATCCCCTTATTACCCATTCTTTTACTGAAAGCCGTTTAAATTTCTTTAAAATATTAGTATTATATGGACAACATGGAATGACAAATCATTTCTAACTGCCACTAAAGCCTTATTTCATGCCACTGAAGAAAGGTAAAAAAAAAAAAAAAAGAAAAGAAAAGGAAAAAAAAATCAAGGAGTGGGATGTCCCCAGCTTTCTTTCTTTTTTTTTTTTTCTTTTTTTTTTTTTTTTTGTGGTTCTATACAAAATTTAGGATAATTTGTTCTATTTCTGTGAAAATGTTTTTGGAGCTAAATTTTCTTATTAGTAATCTAGTCTAACTACTAGTCTAGTAATCTATATAGTCAATCCTATTCTCTATGAAAATGACATATACAATTATTTTCCATATACATTTTTTCCTATTCTTACAGTGTATGTTATACTAAGAAATGTTGGCATGGATGACTTCTTATTTCTTTAATTTATTGATTTAATTAGCTATGTTAATAGATTATCTGGAGTTGAAATACTCTCATACCTCTATAATAAATCTAATTTGATCAATTGCTAGACTTGAATTGATGATACCGTTGGCAGCCATGAGACTGCCTATAGACCACCAACAACAAGGGAGATTTATTGTCTAAAAGTTCAGTTGCTGCAATCTAAATTCGCCGCCTCGTTTCTAACAAGGCCAATCTTCACACCAGCCACTGCTCTTACCAGCCAATGTTAAGCCCAGTAAGAATCAATGATAACACTGGATCAGTCTTGGAAACAGGAGACATTTTCTGGTGGTGGACTTTGGCTTAAACTCTTTGTGATAGACTTGCTAAATCATTCCTAAACTTCCTGGAATATTTGATGCTCCCACTGAAATTTACTTTCCTTTCTCCTTGACTCAGGACCAGAATTGTACTGTGTGGCCCGCTGGTCCTCCCAGCCTTTTTAAACTTTATCCTTGTTTTCTCTCACAGACATTTCCTCTAATGAAATCCTTGTGTGTTTAATCCCATCGTTATATCTGCTACTTGAAAGGCTTAGATTAACACAGCTCCTGGAATAGTCTGAGGAAACAGACTACAAGATTGGGATTGGGGAATGACTCATTCACTGCTCAACAGGCAAGATGACATCTTGGCTATTGGGTAAGGCATTTATATTACCAAGCAAAATGTGGTGGCTCAACTGTTGAAATTTTTACCAACAGTAATCTGGGAAAGTTGCCCCATGAAGGGAATGCAATGGGAGGTATAAAGTTGTGGAAAGTTGAAATGTATGAGAGTAACAATGCCTACAGAGGTAGTGCAGTTGGCTAGTTACTGCTACATTGTGTTGAAGGCCTGCAGAGGATAATGACAGACTGAGAGCTTTTAACTAGCAGTTAATGTAAGAGTCACAAAGGGCATTATCTCCTATAGTGGACAGGCTGACACACATGAGCAGTGAACTGAAGACCTAATTATTAGGACTGTAGCACTCTAGAGACATTTGCCTGCTCAGGAAAACAGATCTATTTTGTAAAGAGTGAAGGAAATCTAATATCTTGAAATATGTGGACATATAAGTATGGATGTCCCTAAAAATGTTGATTTTTCAGCTTTCCTGGATCCCGAAGGCCTGCAGAAATAGTCCACCCTTCCTTAGTATGACTTGGCACTTAACTGTGCTAGAGTATGCTACAGTAGTCTCTCTGCCACAGGTGAAAGATAGTCCCCTCAGAAGCTGTTCTCACGTGCTCTCATGGTGGCCAGGCAAAAAGTAGGATTAAATCCCAGCATAATTTGGCTGAGGATGTGTTGGGTTTGATAAGGGAGGATAAGGACTATATCTTCAAAGAATTGAAAGATTTAAATTGGCATGTATTGGTAGGAATGAAGAAAATACTTCTAAGATGGAATTTTGAGACTCCTTGACCAAGAGGATCAGAATGTAAGATTTCTTGTAATGGGGTGTTTAGGAGGTGATTACATCATGAGGGTAGAGCTCTCATGAATGAGCTCAGTGCCCTTATAAAAGAGAGCCTAGGGAGCACCCTCCCTACTTCTGCCATGTGAGTAGACAGTAAGTCAGTTGTTTACGAACTAGAGTATGAACTCTTACTAGACACCCCATTACCTGGGGCCTTGATCTTGGACTTTCCAGCCTTCAGAACTGTGAGAAATGTTGTTTATAGGCCACTCTGTCTGTAGTGTTCTGTTACAGGGGCCCTAACTGACTAAGCAGATATTATGCAAGTTGTAAGGAATATAAAGTATATGAGATTCCCTGGGAAAAACTGCACATCTTCCTGCATCATAGACATTATTTTGTATCATTTATTTGAAAACAAGACAGATATAGAGTACATACAATATTTTTTATGGATTTAAAAATTTGTAAGACTTTAAAGAAAATATTATGTTTTTGTAAACCATATCAGCCTGATAAAACATAAACACACACAACTGCACGTACCATTACATATAGCCCTCCACCAAAGTTTGCATATGCACACACACTTACACATGCACATAACCCCATTAGTCTTTTGTTCTCTCAGGGACACTTAGTTGAAAAAGTGTATAAAACTCTGTCTTATAGTATATTGAAATAATGACCACTGACAGAGGGTAGACCTAGTCTTGTTAAAGATGGCACTTGTCAGATGAAGGCAGACTGAGAACTTTTTACTGCAGGACTCCAAGTTGAACCTATATCCAATTTACTGAAAACTAGATTATGTTGTTTTATGTTATTCCCTCTTCCTTGTGTTAACATCTACCTCTTACTCAAGTTTTGCATAGATGTCCAGGCTGTACCAACTGGACTATTAACCTCCACATGGGATAAATATTAAAGGAAAAGCAATGTGTCCAACTCTAAGGAGGAGTGATGGTAACTTTAATTAGAGAGAGATGCCCCAGTGACATCTTGTTAACCAATATTGAAGCGGGGTGGGGGGCGTTGCTGCTGTAACTACGTCTCTTTATGTAAAGATTTTCCCTATGTGGTTAGTAGTGGAGAATATGAGCAGAAGGCTACCTGCATAGCCTTAGAGCAGTCACTCCCTTAGTATGGGAAAATTGAGAAAAAGAGGTAGTAACTTCCCTAAGGTCATCCAGATAATTAATAGCCAAGCTATGATTCCAACCTAAGTAAGTTCAAACTCCCTAAAACATGACACCACATCATAAGCTCTTTTTTTAATGTTGTATTGGAATATTTCATTTATCACCCAGGCATTGGTTCCAGTCTTAGACTATGTGTGTAGGCCAAGTAAATCTCATCCAAAGATAGTGTGATATGCCTTCAAACTATAAAAAATTGACTATCATGATTATTTATTTCATGTCTTTACTTACCCAGGCTAAATGTTTTAAGTTCCTTCAGGCATTTCACATATATATATTTTTTCTAGACTTTTTGCTTTAAATGTACTCTGCTGAGCATTATTTCTATTAAAGTATGGTACCCTGACCGTGCTCAGTAGATTCCAGTGTGGCATGATAAATACAAAATACTATTTATTGTAAGTATTCATTTAAGTCCTCTTTGTTTAGTATAATGACATGCCTTGATTTACAGTCTTAGTTTATGCCTGTTATACCAGGATAATAGAGAACCTCCCTTTCATTTTTAAAAGGGACTAGTTTGGAAAATATACTATGTGATTATTCCATCTATAATCACATATGCCTATTTTTTTGTGAGTTATCTTAAGTCATATCTTAAGTCTCATAAATGGAGGTATCTTCTAACGTATGGACACCTTTTTAAGTCCCTCCTACCTTATTTTTCCTGTATTTCTGTTTGTATCCTTTTCCTTCTAACTGCTCAATTTCTCATTCACATAGACTATTTCTTGGTAAAGCATCCTTCATAAAACTGTTTTATATTCTCCCCCAAAAGTTCTTATGCTACTCTCAAGTCAACAGGTTGATAAGACATTATTTGAGAGCACTTAAATATGTTCTAAACTAAGGTTTTGAATACTTCCCTTGTCCAAAATTGGTATTTTGAGTTTCTTTAATCCTTCCAAAGAATCTGATACTAGATTTGAAATGAGCATCATTAATTGTGAGACACTAACATTTGAACAATTGCCCGTCAGTGCAAAAAGATTTGACTTTGTTTCTGATTAGCATTCCATATCTTAATTCTGTATATATTCCTTACCAGTGAGCCCTGTCTCTAAGTGCCTATGCCACGTTAAATGTTTAGAAGCTGCCCTATAATATAGCACATCTCCTATAAGGCTAATATCCTGACACATCATATAAGAAACAAAAGAGTATAGGTACTTGAGCTAAGCAAGATTGCTCAGGAACTAATGAATAAATAATGATATTTCATGAATAATTCAAGATGAACGTCGGATGCCTCAAACAATCTTTATCTGCAAAACAATAAAATCTTTTAATGTGACCATGTGACATGCAGTACAAATAGGGATGGGGTTAATTGTCTCCTTGGAAGCATGTATTACACTCCTTCCTGTATTCTGCCTCTGCATGAGGATTTAATGCACAGGTGAGGCCATAGAATAATGGGGATTTAGCAGCTCACTTAGAAAAGTGTATAAAATTGAATTCGAACCATAGAGAAAGGATTCTGACATTATGTTTGCCATCATCAAGGCAAACATTTCCATATAAAGAAGAATCAACAGCAAGCTAGCACAAGGAAATGTGGGGTAACAAAAGGCCGCAGCTCTGCCACTTACTGAGATTTGGGCCAATCTCTTGACCTGTTTGCTCTAAAGTTACTCAACTGCAAATTTGTAACTGCGTTGACCTTTAACCATCCCATGAGGTTTCCGCCACCTACAAGATATTATAGATCATTACAGTGTTGGTTCTGAGGGTGAAGAGACTTTTGCATATTGGTTTCTTTAGAATGTCAAGTGACCTGTCAGTTTCAAGAGATGGTAGTAGAGTAAAGAGGAATTTTATTTATTTTTTTTTTTAATTTTTTTTTTCAACATTTTTTATTTATTTTTGGGACAGAGAGAGACAGAGCATGAACGGGGGAGGGGCAGAGAGAGAGGGAGACACAGAATCGGAAACAGGCTCCAGGCTCCGAGCCATCAGCCCAGAGCCTGACGCGGGGCTCGAACTCACGGACCGCGAGATCGTGACCTGGCTGAAGTTGGACGCTTAACCGACTGCGCCACCCAGGCGCCCCGAAGAATTTTAAAACAGTGAAGCTAACAAACACCAACTGCAGCAAAGCAACAACAATAAAAGTCCAGTCAGGAGACTTCTAGGACTCCACAGGGAGTTTGTGTGTCCTCATTCATCCCGTTTCTATACTTGGATCATTCTGATTACTTGAGCTGCAGCATATATGCACTATGTGACTTTATGTCCCTCAGGCTAAGTGTCTATATCTATAAACTGAGTTTAAAAAGTGCTATCTTCATAGGGTTGTGTAAGGATTAGTTGAGGTAATACATGCAAAACTCTTAGCTATGAATATTAGCTACTATTTTCTGATAAACACACATATAACCAACCCATATAAATTATCATAGACAAAATATAACTTATAATAAAAAAGATTTTCTACTACAGTAATCCAAGAAATAGTTATAATAACAAAGTGCATTTTTTTCCAATTACATTAATAAAGTTTAAGTTAGCTTCAGTACATGTGAAATTGCTATGAAATTGGGATTTCAGTATTTGCTGGTGAATAATGTATAACAGTTTTAAAATAATTTTGTTATTTATATCATTAATCATGTAATTTTTTAAACATTTTAATCTAATAATGTCACTTCTATAAATATATACAATGGAAAAACCAGATAAGATAAGATAAAGATAAGAAAAGCTAAAGATATATATGTATCCTTGGCAAAATTGTTGGAAATGGTAAAATAAATAATGCTAATACTCATCTATAACATAATATAAAATTTAAATGATAATATGAGAAATGGTGTCACAAAACGAGAAGCTGGAAATGCTAAGTATTACTGTGTTATCATTTCAACTCTGGAAACAGTCATATGAAAAAATACTGAAATTCAAATAAAAAGTGTACTACTTTTGTTTTCTAAACAAAATTTGAAGGATTCTTTCCTATTTTCCAAAATTTTTTTGTGATGTTGTTATATAGTTTATATGTAATGAAATTAGCTTTGGATTCTTGTAGAGGACAGATAATCTAAAACTTTAGCAAAATAATAATTATTTGTGTTCTGAAACAATTATGTTTTAAACACTTACCATATGCCAGGCTCTGAGTTTTCCAGTGCTGAAAGGAGGACTACATGGTTTATTGAATTTGAAATGGTTTAAGGAAGTGACCTTCTAGCTGAACTATCAGCCAGAATTTGGAAATGCTTTCTCCTCCTCAGATCCAGGTAGCAAACTCATAGAAATGAGACTATCCAATTAAGATTGTCTTATATCAGATATTATTAGTGAAATTTATCTAAACTCAGTCCTAAACCCACACACATGCACACACACATACACACACACAATCAGAGCTACAATATTTATCGAAACAGTCAGATAAAAATTCTAGTTTACTTAATACAATTCTAGTAGTAAGGCCCCTCTCGGGGAGATAAAAATCACAATTCAATCCCAAGTCAGTGGAGATCCCATTGTTGCTTACCCCAAGGACGATGACTTCTATTACACTTCCTGAAAGTTTAGGAGTTCTAGACTAAGCTGTTTCATTTAGGCCTTCAAGACATGTTATCTCTGATTATTTTCTATTCTATTAAGTATCTTCCTTCATGGTTTGGGGGGAAAAACACCTCATTGGTTGTTTTTTATGATGATCTTTTGGAGTTATTCAGAATGGTTATGCCTTCTGCAAAATGCTTGAGTAATTTTTTTTTCCCTAAAACTTAACATGTGACTCACAACTTTTAGTGTGTATGTTCAATCCATGCTTGATAATACATGCACTAATTACTCATAAAACCCTAAAGCTTGAGTAGGCTGTAGATGACCTGTAGTTAAACACAAGTTGTAGTCATTAAGAGCTGGTTGGAGGAGGAAGAAACATAATACAAAGGATGGGCGAGTGAGGTAGCTTTGGGGTTCCCACTATTACCAATAATACACATTTTTCCCTGTCTACTTTCCCTTTTGCTTCAAGTACTTGAAAATTGAGGTCTAGCTTTTCAAGCAAATTAGAAATAAGTAGGAAAATAAGGTGGGAGACAATAAGGAGGTATACATATGTGTATACATATACTTATATACACAGACAAAATGTAGTAATATAATATGTATAATAGCTGTGTTATAGTTGAATAAATGTTTATGATAGTTAGTTCAAAGATTTACTTTGCACTGGTCCCAGAGTACCTCAAAGACTGTATTTTGGAGCTGTTCTAACATGGTTGGATATATATTCTTATACCAACAAACAGTGTTTGTCCCGGTCTTGTAACCATAGAAGGATGGCATTCTTTTTTTGTTTGTTTGATTGTTTGTTTCTTTACTCAGTTGGGTTAAAAACACATTTGGGAGAAATGATAGTGATTCCAGCAAAAAGAGAAGCAAAAATAATGTACCACAGACGGTAAGGCTAGAGGTAAGGAGATTCTCCGTTTGCTATGGCATTTTGCCATCAAGAGATACTATTATAGGTACTGATAGACGAGGACACCAAGACTCAGAGAGGTTAAGGCTCCTGTCCCATTTTAGACTGTAGCTAAGTGTATCTGAATCCAGGTCTCTAACTGGAATCAGAACTGATTTCACTGTACTTTGCTGCCACTAAAAGGGAATTTTTAGTTTTTGCAGCTAAGATCAGACTGTAGAGGTAAAGGAGAGTCTGTGAATCTTAACTCAGTTGGTTATGACACATTTTGAAAATCCCAGTCTAGCTTGACTTCCTCATTTTACAGAAGAAAAAACTGAGATCCAGGAGGTTTAATAACTTGCCTCAATTCACACAAAATCTAATTTCCATTTGAGATCTTGGAAAAGCACTTCTTGAGATATAATACTATTCAAGTATGGGGCAGTCATAGAGTCAAAAGGATTTCAAGCAGGTATCCGTCGTATCATTTTTTTTAAATAAATTCTTTTTTTTAATGTTTATTATTTATTTTTGAGAGACAGAGACAGAGTGTGAGCAGGGGAGGGGCAGAGAGATGGGAGACATAGAATCCGAAGCAGCTCCAGACTCCAAGCTGTCAGCACAGAGCCTGATGCAAGGCTCGAACTCACGAACAAGGTCATGACCTGAGCTGAAGTTGGAAGCTTAACCAACTGAGCCACCCAGGCGCCCCTCTGTCATACCATTTTTAATCCATATCACACCAAGATTTTCTTCCATTTTTAACATTCTCTCCCAGTTTTGAAGAACTCAGAAGAATATCTTTCTTCTCTGAATTCAAGCTATAACAAGCATTACTATGAATGTTGTCATGTAGCTGACAGAGCCTTCATGGTATTGCTTAAATATGTTTTATTGTGTTATATCTTCATAAAACTACACGTACACATGTATGCATGCTCTATGTATACTTTTAGAAAACAGCTGATCACCCATTTCCTTCACGAGGACCCTTGGTCTACTTGAAACTGTAATTATTAAGTCACTTCTGAAAGATTTTTTTCAGAACTTAAAATCAGTAGAAGGTATATTTCTTGGCCAATCATAACATGTTTAGCTTTTTGATGAATATCTGCCTTTTTAAACTAACTTTTTGGCTGTAGAACCGCAAACTTTATGGCTCTTGTGGAAGAGCTGGCTATGGCTCAGTACAATGTTTAATATCATTTTGTGAGTCAGAACATGCATTACTGTTTCTGTAGCACAGTGGAACATGCAACACAAACAAATGATTTGTTTTAATCTTTCTACTTGGATATTTTGTTTGATATGTTTCATATGGCTTCACTAGTTTTTATTAATCATGTCTTACATATCTGACCAATCTTCTTTATTGTTCAGGAATAGAACAAAAACTGTATCTGTTCTTATGAAGACAATTGCTCCCTCCCCCCGCCCCACCAAGTTCTTTTAGAATCATTCTGAATCTCTTTGCACAGGAAATCTACCAAGTATGAAGCATCATATGAAAATTGAGTTTCAGCAGAATAGGGATGTGGATCTGAACTAATCTTCAAGGAAGTGTGCTACTAATTTCAGTCCTGCCACTGACTCCACGTATCATTATGGACAAATCATGCAACTTTCATAAGCTTTAGAGTCCTTGGCTTAAAGATGAATGGTTTCAACAAGATAGTTTGTGTATTTTCTACAAACTTCCACCTTTTATAAATGTTTCACTGAATAATTTTGTCTCCTAAGTTATAATTCATATGCAGATTAGAAACCTGATGAGTGCCTGTTCTATTTTTTTCCTCTCTATATAGAGAGATTTATATACTAATATCATATTTTCTTGAGTCATTTGGAACAGTGGCATTTTTCCACAAATATGTGCACACAAATGGAATACATGCGTCTTGTAGAAGCTGGAGAGACTACATAAGTAGTTATAAGCATAGCTACACATGTATACACATGCACACAAACACAAAACTCAGAGTGTGCGTATATATACTGTGTGCACATACATTTTTCTCTCATTTACTCTCCCAAAGTTTATATTCCCTTGAGCCAGAATCAGAACAAGACATCCATTTCACTGTACACAGAAGTCCACAATGAGGGAAAGTAAATAAGAATCTCTAATCAAACTCTGCTTCAGTGTTAGCACGTAAAACAAATCTGGCAGGTCGGTGGAAATTTTTGTCAATTTTACTACCAAGTGGATAAAAAGTAATAGGCACTTATTTCTAAAATAGTTTTTCTCATTTCACATTAAGAAATAAAATGTTTACAGTGAAAATTTATTTTTGCAGTGGAAGTTAGAAAGTGTGTTAAACTATACCACAACTGTTTTTCTTTAAGTGTATAAATTTAAAAATGGCATTATATAGGAACAGACAAAGTCAAAAGGTAGGATTGATCTAAGTACAAAGTTTTACTAGCCAATTTTTTACACAGGATAGAAGGAACAGAGATTGAGAAACCAAGCATGAGAACCTTATGAAAGTTCCAACAAGAAATAAAAAGTGGGACACATTTCCATTTGTTCACTTTACTCATTTTCAGATAGCCTTTACACATGTATCCAGAAGCCAGGAAAAGTGGAGCAAATATTATCTTTGAATGTGGAAAAAATATATATATATATACCTTTTTGAGATCCAGGAGCAAGACTTATGCCAGTTGCATGTTTGTGGTATTCTAAAAAATAGATATTTATTTATTTATTTTTGAGAGAGAGAGAGAGAGAAAGAGAGAGAGGGAGCACACTAGTGGGGGGAAGGACAGAGAGAGGGGGAGATACAGAATCTGAAGCAGGGTCCAGGCTCTGAGCTGTCAGCACAGAGCCTGTTGCGGGGCTTGAACCCACCAACCACGAGATCATGACCTGAGCCAAAGTCAGACACTCAACCGGCTGAGCCACTCGAGCACCCCAACATGTTTGCAGTATTTTAGTGTGGTCTGTGATAATTGCTGAAATTCAGTGCCCTGTTTGCAGTAATTAATTTATCTCTTAGTTTGTGCCTTTTCTGGTAGGTATCTTAAATGGTAATTTGAAAATTAAAGTAGTCATATATAGTAATTGTCATTGTGATGGTTAACTTTATGTATCAACTTGGCTAAACCATGGTACCCAGATATTTGGTCAAGCTCCAGTCTAAATAGCACTGTGAAAATATATTCTAGATGAGTTTAACATTTAAATTAATAGACATTGAGGAAAGCAGATCATCTCCCAAAATGTGGGTGGGCCTCATCTGATCAGTTGAAGGCCTTAAGAAAAAAAGACAGGTCCCTCAGGGAAGAAGGAATTCTGCTCCCAGGCTATCTTCAACTCAAGTTGCAACATTAACTCTTGCCTGGACCTTCAGCCTGACCACCTGCCCTGCAGATTTTGGACTTGTTGTCCTTCACAATTGCATTCCTTAATATAAAGACATTTCTCTGTCTCTGTCTCTCTCTCATTCTTCACACACATACACACATGCATGTATATATGTCCTATGTATGTCCACTTCTCTGGAGAATACTGATTAATGCAATCATGAGAGAGGGTTCTTCATGGGAGACATCCTGTCTCTAATCCCCTAATGATGGAATTTGGGAACTGCCGGTAGCATAGCTAGTCATAATATCTCAAGTGAACCTTGTGTGGAACCTAATCTCAAAAGCAGTTTAGAACCTAATTATTTAGGGATTTATGAAACACAGTTTTACATTGTGCATTTGTGTCTAGAGTAAAATGGGCAATTATTCCTTAATGTAGATCTTTACCATACCTTAAACCATTGAGCAAGTACTCATTCAATTTTCCATCTCTAAATTTTGGGTGCTGTTTGTAGAAAGAATGGATTGCAGTTAACTAAAATAGAGTGAAAATGTTCCAAGGAACCAGAAAAAAAAAAGAAAGTGTATTATCTTCTTGAGTATAAACAAATAGATTATAAACACATAACCAAAGACTAAAAAAAAATAGTAATTGAAAGTAAAGATTCAGATTCACACCTTGTCTCCTTTTCTGTGTCAAAAATGTTAAAACTTACAGCATTTTCTGTTTACAAAAAAACAATTCTGCATGTTAGTGTTTTACCTCTGAAACCTAGGTGATCATGTTATGCATTTTCTACTTGGAGGACGAGGAAGTAAGATAAAATATATTACTTCCTACTTTCATTACTTCCTTGCTTCAATTTTGGTTACTTATGGTACTATTTTTAATTCTTCTGATAACTATATCTGTATTTTATGTCATAAATTAAACCTCTGCTTTTTAAAATTTTTTGCTACAGTCTCATCTATCCGCTCATACTCTCCTTTTCATCCCAGACACATTTCAATTATATATACTACGTTACACTGTCAAATTTTACACCATATATATTGTTTTGTTACTGTTTAACTTCATAGACTTAAAAAAATACATTACTTTATTATTGTTTTACATATTATTCAGTGAAGAATTAAGTAGCATATAATATATTAAATGCTTAAAATATACTGTATTTCCACCTTATTCATATTTGATTTTCCTGGGAAACTCCATTTTCCCTGCAATTTCAATCAATTTCTTTGTCTCTGTGTGTGACTTTTTGACAAGAAAGTTGCCTTCCTCATTATATAACCAAGAGCATCCAGATTCTTAATCACACTTTTTAGAAAAAGTTTTCTCTATCTTTATGAAAACATTCAACAAAGAGCCCCGTGGTTTCCTGTTCTCATTTATATTGATTATGCTTCAGACCTGTGGCCAAATTGTCAAGCTGGGAATTCTTTCATGTTTCTGGGTGAATTCCCTTTTTTCCTGGATCCTATGATGTCGACTTCCATAGATTCCTTGTTAATTTATTGGAGGACATCAAATAAGTTTTTAGCACAAATGTGCAAAGTACAATTTCCAACTTGTCGCGTATTTGAAACTCACTTATTTTCCTTCATACTTGGTTGACTATGTCATGGAGCTTTCTCAGTTGCATTTTCAATTAACTGCAAGTATATTCTTCAATGACACACTCAAAACCTCCAGTTCATGAACTCTTTTGCTTTGTCCAGATCCATCGGTCCTCCTTTTCCCCCCTTCTTCATATCTTTATATGTTCATATCTTTATGTAACTTCAGTCTCATGATCCATGATTTTAAGAACATTATTGCCAATAACTAACTTCCACCTTCTGTCTTTTCATCATACTCCATGAAAACTCAGACCTGATGATCCCTGCTATCTCTGTTTTCTGCACCCATTCTGAGTTTGCAACCATAAGTGGAGAAAATTGTGTAACAGAATATATCAGTGGCACCACAAATTTTTTAACTCAGACTTCAAATGGTTTTTCAATTTGTATTCGGTTTATTTGATTATACTCTTACAGCTGGATCCTCTCCATCAAAAATTAAACAAGTTCAAGTGTCTCCCATCTTAAAAGATAAAGTCACTACCTGTCTTGAGTATACATTTCGTTTTTGCCCGTTGTCATCTTTGCTGCAGCCTTGTCATGTGTGGATCTCAGCTTTTTCAACTCTGGTTTATTCTACAGTAATATGCTATCTGCCTTAAGTCTCTCAGAAATTCGTTGAATGTTTGATCCGTTTGGCTCTTTAATTCCATTCTTGATGTAATGGACTTGGTACCTTTTACATTCTTAACAGGGTATATATGGGTATGAAAAGTAATGCCTGTTTTCAGGTGACTATCTTGTATTTAAAGACTACATAAAGCTTGCATCACTATAGACTTAAGGGAGATAAAGGAGATAAATTAGGCCATTTATTCTTTAAATGAGGAAACTGATGTCAAAATAATCATGTGAAAGCATGATGTGATCAAAATATTTATATTAGGCTTGCTCTCAACTGCAACTAAATAAAAGAGAAATGAAAATGGAGATGACCATACTGAAAATACAATTATTTTTATTTTTGAAAAAAACATTAAAAAATGTATGAAAATAAGAACTTTATTTTTCATTTTAGTGTATTGCAGAAACTAACTTCTACCCCATTAGCCCTCCCTAAATACTCTTGTTTTTCTTTAACATTAAGCTAGTCACATAGAAAGTTCTAGTTCAAACCAAGGTAAATTAAACAAGTAGCATCTTCCCAATAATTAGTTTTCCATTAATTTATTGTAATTTGTTTCCTCAAAACAAGCTCTAAAAAGTATTTAAATTTGGAAATTATGATAAAATGTTATCAAAAAATACATAATTCAGTAAAATAAGTGTCACTGAGTATTCTTAATCCTGGTATTTACATAAGACAATAAAATTATATCAAGACCTAGAATGTGACTTATACACAAATAAAAACAGTGCTTTAGGCAGAAAATTTACTAAATAATACATATTCAATATGATATTACTTTGGTTGGAGTAAACTTCTTATTGCTTCTCATAGGGCATGGCTATGGTCTGTAGAGCCTGATGAGTCATGTTCTTACATAGCCCACTCATGATTTAATTTTAACAATTTAATTATCTGGAAATCATTTACCATAATCAAAGACTATGAAGTATTAATCAGCTTATCATGTGTCTCCATAGGAATGAAATTTTAAAAATAGTAATATATATACTTCTAATTGAAAATAACGAAATATTTAAAAATACATAGAAAAATGCATTATGCATTTACGTTATTGTGCTATGTTACTTTTTCCCCAAAACCCATTTCTGTCAATAATTGTAGAGTACTAGTTATATAATTGTAATAATTTAAGAAATCACCCATTGAAATACTTTTTACAGTCAATGTTATTTCAAAAGTTGGTGCTATTTAAAAAAAACAGGATATATGTTAGTACCGTTATCAAATTATAACATTAGTTTTCTTGATTTCATTTTATAATATGATTTAAGAATATTATTTTCTAAATATGTAATATTTTTTCTGGTGTATCGAAAGTTGCTTATCTATATCTATATCTATATGTCTATGTATAGATACATCACCTATATTTATATATCTATATAAAATGAATCTATTCCTATTGAATTGATACCACTACTTGATACCTTGGATACCTTCTGAATGCTACCCTTGGTGACTAATAAGACACTACAAAATTTGGGAGAACGTTTGATATTTGAGTTACTAAAGCACTATGGATGGGGTCCAAGTCTTTCCAAATCACACACTATGGTTAATGGTTCCATTGAGATTTTCTTTAACCAGTTTTCCTTGACATACACAAAATAAGTCTATGAAAATGCACACTTATGAATGTGCTAATGTAAAAAAGATTGCTTCTTTGCCTAGAACAACTGAAGCCATTTTTTTTTTTTATTTCTGTGGTTATTTCTTGTCTGCCTGTGGCATCTACACCAGTTCTTGAACCTAGAGTTCTCTTGGTCAGAGTAATTAATGAACACTTGAGAAAGGAGTCATATAGTGACCAGAAATCACCTAGCATTTTGTGAGGTGTTTTGTTTTGTTTTGTTTTGTTTTGTTTTAGGAGATACTACGATATAATTAAACACGTACTTGTGAACAGAAACTACAGCCAGGAACCTATACTGCTTATCATGACATGAGATTGATCCTAACAGAAAGTGTTTTGCTTTCTTGCCAAGTTCTTGATCTTGTAAGTGGCTTTCTTCTCCCATTTTTAAATACTTTATGTTTTGTTACATAAGATGGTGCAAAATATTTTATGTGCAAATTTTTAGAATTTTTTTAAAGAAAATTTCAGAGGTAACTAGACATTTTCTTTAATTTTAGATTTTAAACAGAGTTTCATGTATAATATTTGATATTTTAGGGGTGCCTGAGTGGCTCAGTTGGTTAAGTGTCCAAACTCAGGTCATTATCTCACTGTTTGTGAGTTCAAGCTCCCGGTCGGGCTCTATGCTGACAGCACAGAGCCTGGAGCCTGCTTCAGATTCTGTGTCTCCCTCTCTCTCTTCCCCTTCCCACTCACTCCCTGTCTTTCTCTGTCTCTCTCAAAACTAAATAAACATTAAAAATTTTTTAAAAAAGTAAAAAATGATTTGATATCTTAACAACCATTGACCTTTGATCATTTCAGTCTTTAAGATATTGAATGTATGCTTTCTCCCAAACAATGATCTCTTCTTAATTTTTCATACTTGTTTCTAATTTTTAAATAATATGTTAATTACATTACTGCTTTGGTATGACACCAGAATAATATGAATATAATGAAGTATTCATGGGTACCTTCCGGTGATGATTTAGTAAACATACTATATATATATATATATATATATATATATACACACACACACATATATACATATATATACATATATACATATATATACATATACACATATATATACATATATACATATATATATACACACACACACACATATAGTATGTGTATATACTATACTGTATATATATACTATACTATATACTATACTATATATACTATATATACTATACTATATATACTATATATATAGTATATATATACTATACTATATAGTACTATACTGTACTATATATATATGTATATGTATATATATATATATATATATGTTTAGAATATATAGGCCTCCCTCATTTTGCATTTCCTTTTATTGCACTTCACAGATACTGCATTTTTTTTTTTTTTTTTTACAAATTGAAGGTTCGTGGCAACCTCATGTCAGGCAAGTATCGGCACCATTTTCCAACAGCATTTGCTCACTTTGTATCTCTGTCACATTTTGTTAATTGTTGTAATATTTCATACTTTTTCACTATTATTATATTTGCAACGGTGGAATTTCATGATAAAACTTGAACGAATGAGGAGTTGCTTCTTAGGGATGAGCAAAGAAAGTGGTTTCCTGAGATGGAACCTACTCCTGATGAGTATGTTGTGAAGATTGTTGAAGTGGCAACAAAAGATTTAGAATAGGACATAAACTTAGCTGATAAAGCAGTAGCAGGATTTAAAGCATTGACTCTAATTTTGAAAGACGTTCTACTGTGGGTAAATGCTATCAAACAGAATGCATGCTGCATAAAGATATCGTTCATGAAAGGAAATGTTAATTGATGTAGCTGACTTCATTTTCTTATTATTTCTTCATTCATCTTATTATTTCTTCCACCACTGTCTTCATCAGTCAGCTAGCCATCAGTATTGAGGCAAAGACCTTCCACCAGCAAAAAGATTGCAATGCGTTGAAAGCTCAGATGATGGTTAGCATTTTTTAGCAATAAAGTATTTTTAATAAGGTATGTACATTGTTTTTTTTTTTAAACATAATGCTATTGCATACTTAATAGACTGCAGTATAGTGTAAACATAAATTTTATATGCACCGGGGAACCAAAAAATTCATTTGACTCATTTTATTGCAATGTTTGCTTTACTGTCGTGGTCTGGAACCAAACCCATAATATCTATGAGGTATGCTTTGTACATATGTTATATATATGTATGGAGAAAGAGCGAGAGAGAGAGAGAATTAGCATATACAGTATATAATCAGTGTGTGTGTGTGTGTGTGTGTGTGTGTGTGTGTTGTCTTACATATATAAAAGATAAAAAAGAGATTAGGGACCTTTCTTAATCTGTAATGACTATGGCATATCCTATGCTATAGGATGGTTTCTATGGTTTCTATGTTACTTAGTCTAAAAAAATTCTGAGTTTTATTCTTTGCCCTTTTTTAAGATTAAGGGGAAACATTAAGTTAATTGAAAGTTTCTGATTATTTTTGGTCTTGATTACTATATTTAATATTATTCTAATAATATAGTTATTATACATTACATGTATAGAGTTAGTAGTGATTTAATAAGCTGTTCTTTTCAAATTTTGTGAGTTGAAGTAGTTTATCCACAATTAGTGCTACTCCTTGATATTTTAAGCATGGACATAGAATAGAAACATTATGTTGTTTTATTCTGAATCATTCTCCACCCCATGTGGTATGTCCTCAAATCCATTTTATTATGAAAACATTGTAAATGTTTTTGATGTGATAAATCTGACGTGTTTTCCTATAACTCATTCATTGACTTCAGTAGAAATCGTGAGGAAGCACATTATATTTTGTGTTGCTATTTGTTTTAATTTTTCTGTTACATATAAAATAATACATTCTTGATTTTGCTTTTTATTATTTTAGATTAGAATGCAAAGCTATTTCATACCTAGACTTAGGATAAGTGTTGGTAATCCTTCCAAAGTGATATGTGGATTTTTTTCTCTTACTTGATTTTTTTACTCCTGGAGATTTGGTTATTCTCACAGGTGATAAAAGCTTAAATATTGTGAGATAAATGGAGTTAGTTGTAGTAGCTGGTCTACATGCCACTGCTACTTAACCTCCATGTTCATATTTTGATATTTGACTTGTTTCTGTAAGTATAGGTCTATGGTGTAAGTAAGAACTGTGTTGGTTTGCAAATTCAGGAGTTCCCCAGGTGAAATCTGAAACTGACCCCTTGTACCTAGAGTAGGAAGAGAGACTGAAAAAAGAGGCAGGACACTCCAAATTGGTAGATGGTAGGTTTAATAAGCAAAGGAACTTCCATTCAAGGCTTGTGTGGGTGGCTCCAAGAAGATTCTGATAACCAGAATCCTCAAGTTCACATAGAATCCCTAATGGGGTTCAGTAATATATACAGTCCATATGGTCTCAACAGCACATTACTCTCTCAAGGTTGCATCTTTGAAACGGCTCCTGCTGTGGAAACATAGGGTGGAATGTACATTTCCAGGACAGGAGGGAGTAAGGAGCCTCTGTCCTAGTCCAGTTCACAGGTCAACTGGCAGTCACATTCTCTTAATTAATTCCTTCAACACATTGGTAGTTATCATGTACACTCAGCACATCACTTAAAACAATATTAAATTAGGCATCTCATCTGATTAGGGACCAGTACCCAAATGTGCACTTCTGTGGTGTTTATTCAAGGTCAGTAAGTAACCTACCCAGGAGGAAAAGTAGTGATGGAAAAATGCCTGTAAACTCGAAGTTATCATTAAAAGACAGAGGAACTGAATACATACTTTTCTAAAGAAGACATCCAAATGGACAAGGGGTACATGAAGAGATGTCTAACCTTTCTAGTCACCAGGGAACTGTAAATCACAACCACAATGACATATTACTTCACACTTGTTCGAATGGTTATTATCAAGAAGACAAGTGATTAACGATTCTCTGTTCGTGAGAATGTGGAGGAAAAGGAACCCCTCATATTCTATTGGTGGGAATGCAAATTGGTTCAGTCACTATGGAAAATAGTATGGAGGTTCCTCAAAAAAAATAAAAATATAACAACCTTAAGCTGATTTATTTCACTTAACATAATACCCTCTAGGCCCATCATGTTGTCACAAAGGGCATGATCTCATCCTTTTTTATGGCTGCATAATATTTCATTATGCATACACAAGTGTTCCACATCTTCCTTATTCATTTATCCATTGATGGACACTTAGATTCCTTCCATATCTTGGCTATTATAAATAATGCTGCAGTAGCACCTGGGTGGCTCAGTCGGTTAAGTGTCTGCCTTTGGACCAGGTCATGATCTCACAGTTTGTGGGTTTGAGCCCCGCATTGTGCTCTGTGCTGACAGCTCAGAGCCTGGGGCCTGCTTTGGATTCTGTGTCTCCCTCTCTCTCTGCCCTTCCCCAGCTTGCGCTTTGTCTCTCTTTCTCTGCCAAAAATAAATGAACAGTAAAAAAAAAAAAAGTTTCTTCTTTTAAATAAATAATGCTGCAATAGGTATGCATATATCTTTTCAAATTAGTGTTTTTTCCCCCTTTGGGTAAATGCCCAGTAGTTAAATTATTTGATTGTATGGTATTTTTATTTTTAATTTTTTGAGGAGCCTTTATACTGTTTCCACAGTGGCTGTACTAGTTTACATTCTGACCAAAATTACATGAAGGCCCATATCCTCAGCAGCACTTGTTATCTCTTGTCTTTTTGATCTTGACCATTCTTACAGGTGTGAGGTGAAAACTCATTGCAGTTTTGATTTGTCTTCCCTGATGATTAGTGATGTTGAGCAGCTATTCTTACATTTCGTGGCCATCTGCATGTCTTCATTGGAAACATATCTATTCATGTCCTCTGCCCATTTTTTTTTTTTTTTTTACTTTTTTGGTTTTTTGACCATTGGGTTGTGTAAGTTCTTTATATGTTTTGGATATGATTATTTCACTCATGTGGAATCTAAAAAACAAATCAGATGAACAAACAAACAAAAAGCAAAATCAGACCTGGAAATACAGAGAACAAACTGATAATCTCCGAGGGGATGGGGTATGAGATGAGCAAAATGAGTGATGGAGAGTGGGAGATACAGGCTTCCATTTAGGGAGTGAATAACTCATGGGAATCAGAGGCACAGCGCAATATTTTAATAATGTTGTATGGTGACAGCTACACTTGTGATGAACATAGCATAGGGTATAGAGAGTTGAATCACTATGTTGTAAACCTGAAACTAATGTAGCACTGTATGTCAACCATATTCAAATGTTTAAAAATTAAAAAAATAAAAATGAAAATACAACTACCATATGATCCATCGCTTCCAGTTTGGCATATATCCAGAGTAGATAGCTGCACTCCCATATTTATTGCAGTATTATTCACAGTAGCCAAGATATGGAAGCAACCTAAATATCTGTCAATGGATGAAAAAAAAAAAAAAAAGATGGGAGATACACACACACACACACACACACACACACACACACAGGGATATTATTCAATCACAAAAACAAGAAGGAAATCCTGCGATTTGTGACAACATGGGTATACTGGGAGAGTGTTATGCTAAGTGAGATAAATGAAACAGAGAAAACAAACAGTGTATGATATTACTTAATATGTCAAATGTAAAAAAGCTAAACTTCTAAAAACAGAGAATGGTGGTTGCCAGGGGATGGGGGCAGGTGGGAGAATTGGGGAGATGTTTAAGGGTACAAACTTGGAACTAGTAGATAAATAAATTGTGGAGATCTAATGCATAGTATAGTGATTATAGTCAGCAATACTGATTTTAAGCTTTAAAGTTGCTAACAGACTAGATCTTGTGTTCTCATTACAAAAATAAAAGATGATTATGTGACATGACAGAGCTGTTAACTAACACTAAGGTGGTAATCATATTGCAATATATAAATGTATCAGGTTAACATGTTTTACGCCTTGAATTTATACAATGTTACATGTCAATTATATCTCAAAAAGAAAGGTATCTAGGATATGAACAAAACTTTCAGTACCTAAATATCTCACTTATAATTCCATGTTCCATAGGAGGAAATAAAAAGATATTCGTGGATAACTTAGAGCTGGCAGGTTTCTGTTCTTGGAGTATAACATCAAAGAATAGTTTAAAATAAAAGAAGTTTAAGTAATGGTTCCATCTTCATTTATAAAATATAGCAACTGTAAAATGAATAGTTGTATATATTGCTATAAAATTTCTGTCTTATGTTGACTTTTCCCTGATCTTCAAATGCATTAGAATAGCACAATATTTCTCACTTTATGTTAATTATTGCTACTCTTAAAAGTCTTTAAACATTTTTTATCTAATCCTCCCATGACATTTCCATGTATATGTTATGTATTGTGTGCTCTATGTGTATCTGTGCTTTATACATGAAAAGAGTGAATTTTTTTAATCCCCAAATCTCTATCACCTCTTCTGGGCAATATCACCCCATTTTCAGAATTCCTGAAATAACTCTAACCCTGAGAGTTAAATTTAGTGTTTTAGAGCATCAAAACCATACATGTTAATTCAAAACTGTGATTCAAATAATACATTAAGGTTAAAAAATTAAATACTGGGCCTAAACATTTTTCTGTATAGGATTTTTACAAATGAATTTCTGTAACATCAGGTTCCATTCTCAGTAACATGAAGAAGGGCCTAAACAACTAACTTTAAAACTAAACCTGACTAAAAAACTAAAAAGTTCAATAAACCTTGAAGTTATTTTGATATTAATAACTCCCAAGTAAGGCTTCATTCCAACTGGGCTATGAAAATGGATTCTGGGTGGTTCTGATTTAAGACATCCCTAAGATGGGGGTATTCACCAGTTTTTCTGTCTTCTTCCTCTAGTGAAAACTGTTTATGCCCTCAAGTGAAGGAAGGAAGAGTTTGGTTGAAGTTCAAAACCCAACGAAAGATACCATAAGTGTTCATTGAAATAAATGTGCCAAATGATATGGACAAAGAGGTTGATAATTACTTTCTATTGCAAAGATCTCATTTCTGCAGTTCTAGAAGTCTAAGCCTGGCAAACTGTGGTTATATCATTAACTGGAAACTCCTTCAATTATGGAGTGGGGTCAGAAGTAATTTCTTACTGTGGCTTATACAACATGATGATCATCGGAAAGGCACTAACATAACACTTAAGGAGAAAAATGATCATTTGAAAAGTACAGGCTGAGCTCCACTTCTAAGACAGCCATAACATTATTGTTGATATAATTAAGTATTCTTCCAAACAGTAGCTAGCTTTTAAGTATCAAAGAAAAGATAATATTTTTTAAGTTTATTTATGTGTTTTGGGAGAGAGTGAGCGAGCAGGGGAGAGGCAGAGAGGAAGAGAGAGAGAATCCCAAACAGGCTTTGCACTGTTAGTGCAGAGTCCAATGCGAGGCTGGAACCCATGAGCCATGAGATCATGGCCTGAACCAAAGCCAAGGGTCGGACACTTAACTGACTGAGCTACCCAGGTACCCCAAAACGACATTTCAGGGGCACCTGGGTGGTTCAGTCAACTAAGCATCCAATCCTTGATTTAGGCTCAGTCATGATACCACCATTTGTGAGTTTGAGCCCCATGACAGGCTCTGCCCTGGCACGGAGCCTGCTTGGGCTGTCTCTCCCCCTTGCTCTCTGCCTCTCGCTCATTCTCTCTCAAAAATAAATAAGCGTTTTAAAAATGACATTTCAGTTCATATGTTTGTGAGTCTTTAATAAAAATCAAAAATAATTCATAAGAAGCTTACCAGTACTTTCCAATTCCATTAAAACATTTAACTGAGAGAAGATGTTTTAAAGAGTTTAAACACACGATAAAATTGAGTCATTCTTAATGCTGAATTAAGCTTCTAATGTTTAATAATTGAGCATATTTTGCGGGCACCTGGGTAGCTCAGCGGGTTAAGCGTCCAGCTTCCGCTCAGGTCATGATGTCGCGGTTTGTGAGTTCCAGCCCCACATCGGGCTCTGTGCTGGCAGCTCTCTTAACCTAGAGTTGCTTCAGATTCTGGGTCCACCCCTCTCTCAGCCCCTCCCATACTCATGCTCTGTCTCTTTGTCTCTCAATAATAAATACACATTAAAACTTAAAAAAATAAGCATATTTTTTCAGCTGGATACATAGTAATAGAATTTAGTAGGAATCAATAAAATCAATATTGCCAAATTCACCCGTGAAACACCAGACCTTCATTCTTAACTCTCTTTCATTTTGGGCCAATTACTAGGTATTAATTGAGCAGCTCCATGGTATGAGCAACATAATCAACTTCCCATTCCTCCTTTGCTGATACATGCTTTGCTGCAAAAAGAAGAAAAGGGGGGGGGGGGGAGAGATCCTTCCACCATTTTTGACAGCTGTGAGAGAGGGACATTGACAAAAATGTACATGCTCAAGTCCAAATTGGAACCAAGAAAATTAAGTAGAGTTTTTTATGATGGTAGCCTCATATTTCTCACCTGCCTAATTTGAGTTTCTGCCCTCCTTTCATGTCTGAATGTGGCTTTCTGGGAGAAGCTTTCTTTTTTTTTTTTTTTTTATTTTAAATTTTTTTTTTTCAACGTTTTTTATTTATTTTTGGGACAGAGAGAGACAGAGCCAGAGAGAGACAGAGCATGAACGGGGGAGGGGCAGAGAGAGAGGGAGACACAGAATCGGAAACAGGCTCCAGGCTCCGAGCCATCAGCCCAGAGCCTGACGCGGGGCTCGAACTCACAGACCGCGAGATCGTGACCTGGCTGAAGTCGGACGCTTAACCGACTGCGCCACCCAGGCGCCCCATGGGGAGAAGCTTTCAAATGAGTTATACTATTACAAAAATCTTATGATAGGAGTATCTCCTTAGCAATTAGTCAATAGACAGCAAGATTTAAATTAACATAACATAAATTGAAATATATTTTTATTAAAATAACTGTTATGATACAGATTAAGTATGTAAGTCTTTGATATATTAATTGTCTTATGATAGGAGTATCTCCTTAGCAATTAGTCAATAGACAGCAAGATTTAAATTAACATAACATAAATTGAAATATATTTTTATTAAAATAACTGTTATGATACAGATTAAGTATGTAAGTCTTTGATATATTAATTGTCCATGATATACAGATATGATTTTTAAATCATTCAAATTCACATTGCAACATTAGCAAGTTAATAATGGAGACCAGTCTTGAAAAAGAGAAGCTTTGCTTCATTTATTTTCTAGGATGTTCAGATTACTGAGAGCTACAATTGAAGAGGTCTCTACTAGTGCAAAAAAACAGAACAAAACAAAACAAACAGACAAAAAACCTAAAATAAAATTGGATAAGAAAGTCTACATTTAAAATTAAGCTTTGATATTTTATAATATTTTAAATATTATAAATATTTTTTTATTTTAAATTAAATTTAATTTAATTTTAATTTAAATATATTTTAAATATGATCTTTTATTTATTTTTTTAAATTTTTTTAACGTTTTATTTATTTTTGAGACAGAGAGAGACAGAGCATGAACGGGGGAGGGTCAGAGAGAGAGGGAGACACAGAATCTGAAACAGGCCCCAGGCTCTGAGTTGTCAGCACAGAGTCCGACGCGGGGCTCAAACTCACAGACTGTGAGATCATGACCTGAGCTGAAGTCGGACGCTCAACCGACTGAGCCACCCAGGCGCCCCTATATGATCTTTTATAAGTTACCTTAGTAATAATACCAATAATAAAACAAAGAATAGTAAAATTTGCAACATTGAATTTTTATGGGAAAAATGCCATCGAAATAGAGGCATCAGAAAAGAGCTTTATAATAAGAGTGTGGACTAGACTGGTACTGTCAGGATTGTTGTGGTAATAAAATGCAGCCCGTATGTTACATAATAAAGATTTTAACTCCTGGTAGGTGCTTACATTACTTACTCATTTATCTATCCATCCATCTAACTCAGAAATCCTTTGAGGGTATTGTGTAAGTGATCTAGTGGAAGTTTTTTTATTACTCAGGATAAAATACACTGTGTTCAATGAGAACAGCCCCAACATCTCACTGGAGTAACACCATGAAATCTTATTTCTTTTTTTTTTCAATATATGAAATTTATTGTCAAATTGGTTTCCATACAACACCCAGTGCTCATCCCAAAAGGTGCCCTCCTCAATACCCATCACCCACCCTACCCTCCCTCCCACCCCCCATCAACCCTCAGTTTGTTCTCAGTTTTTAAGAGTCTCTTATGCTTTGGCTCTCTCCCACTCTAACCTCTTTTTTTTTTTTTTCTTCCCCTCCCCCATGGGTTTCTGTTACGTTTCTCAGGATCCACATAAGAGTGAAAATATATGGTATCTGTCTTTCTCTGTATGGCTTATTTCACTTAGCATCACACTCTCCAGTTCTATCCACGTTGCTACAAAGGGCCATATTTCGTTCTTTCTCATTGCCACGTAGTACCCCATTGTGTATATAAACCACAATTTCTTTATCCATTCATCAGTTGATGGACATTTAGGCTCTTTCCGTAATTTGGCTATTGTTGAGAGTGCTGCTATAAACATTGGGGTACAAGTGCCCCTATGCATCAGTACTCCTGTATCCCTTGGGTAAATTCCTAGCAGTGCTATTGCTGGGTCATAGGGTAGGTCTATTTTTAATTTTCTGAGGAACCTCCACACTGTTTTCCAGAGTGGCTGCACCAATTTGCATTCCCACCAACAGTGCAGGAGGGTTCCCGTTTCTCCACATCCTCTCCAGCATCTATAGTCTCCTGATTTGTTCATTTTGGCCACTCTGACTGGCATGAGGTGATATCTGAGTGTGGTTTTGATTTGTATTTCCCTGATAAGGAGCAACGTTGAGCATCTTTTCATGTGCCTGTTGGCCATCCGGGTGTCTTCTTTAGAGAAGTGTCTATTCATGTTTTCTGCCCATTTCTTCACTGGGTTATTTGTTTTTTGGGTGTGGAGTTTGGTGAGCTCTTTATAGATTTTGGATACTAGCCCTTTGTCCGATACGTCATTTGCAAACGTATGGCCAACTAATCTTTGACAAAGCAGGAAAGAACATCCAATGGAAAAAAGACAGTCTCTTTAACAAATGGTGCTGGGAGAACTGGACAGCAACATGCAGAAGGTTGAAACTAGACCACTTTCTCACACCATTCACAAAAATAAACTCAAAATGGATAAAGGACCTGAATGTGAGACAGGAAACCATCAAAACCCTAGAGGAGAAAGCAGGAAAAGACCTCTCTGACCTCAGCCGTAGCAATCTCTTACTCGACACATCCCCAAAGGCAAGGGAATTAAAAGCAAAAATGAATTACTGGGACCTTATGAAGATTAAAAGCTTCTGCACAGCAAAGGAAACAACCAACAAAACTAAAAGGCAACCAACGGAATGGGAAAATGAAATCTTATTTCTAACTCACATCAGTCTAAAATAGGTCTGGCAGCTTTCATTGGCTGTTCTGATGCTATGACTTTTAGTTTGAGACTCAGGTTCAAGTCCTATCCCTGAGGTGTGGCTGAAAAATTCCTGAACCTTTAAAATTACCAGTTCCATCATTTGTAATTTGAAGACAAAAATAGGAGCTACCTAGAGAGAAAATTAAATGGGGTAATGTGTATAAAGCGGTTTGCACCAAAATAGCCCAGAGAATAAGCTCAATTAATGTGAGTCATTATTTTTCTGGGAAAATTCAGGGTGTAAGGTAATAATAAATCAGTTCAGGATGCCCCAAGGCTTTCTCTTCTAACCTTTATGGGAGCAAATCTTCATCCAGGGTTACAATCTTCCCCACCACCACATCTACCCCCCGATCTCACAAGTCAGTCCATATTCACTAAGACAGCAGCCTCTGATGTCTGATTGTCAATATGAAAAGCTTCATTCTTTACACCTATGTTGTACTTTGGACATAGTGTTAGTGATTCTCTCTTCTTGTCATGCCTGTTATTTCTGAAGCAGACAAATAAAACCCTAAGAAGTCTTAGTCTAACTACCTTTACTTACTTCAGAGTAACTTTCTTGTTTTTTTCCATTTGACCTGGGAAATCACTATGGGGAATTTAAACATCTCAGGCTCCATCTTTTGTTCAGACTACATCTTAATGTCTGGAATCCTTTTAGTATCTTTGCCTTATGTTCCTACCTCCTTCCTTCATGAGGAAATGGACAAGAAATAGCCATTTATGTTTTCCATTTCCTTATACGTTTTCCATTTCCTTATAGGGACACATGTTGGGAGACCCACCAAGCTTTTATTCCTCACACAAGACTCCCAGCCTTTCATTTCCTGTCAACAAAATGGACCACAGCTGGAGGTATAGGGGAACATTCACTTGTTTGACTCCTTTTACTCAAAGACCAAAATTCAAAAGAGAAAAACAACAAACACACACACACACAAAACCCAAAACCCCCAAAACACAAAATGACAATCAAACAACAAAAGAATCTATGATGAAAAACCTATGAATGTGGCAACACTTTCCAGAAGTTTGGGAAGTGGTAAATAGACACTATGAATTGTGACACCCTCAGATGGTCTTACTCAGCTTTCTTAATGTTATGTTGAATTAGTATTTTATGTTAAGAAAGTAGGAAACTGTTTAAACTCTACGTCAGACTGTATAGCTCAGTGAGGAGAACTGTCATGTCTTCTTCTTCCCTATGTATACTTCCCTATGCTTTACTCAATCTTTGACACCTAGTAAGTGCTTGATGTATGTATGTGTTGAATAAACATTCAGCAAACATTTATCCTTGCTTGTTAAATGCTAGGCCTTGTGGTGAAGTGATTGGCTATACAAAGATCAACTTAGTAGCCATATACATAATAGACTTTTCAAAAAGTAGTTCTATTTTGCAAATTGGATTTCCAAAAATATCTTATGATATGGCAGAAAATTCACTGGGGGACATCTAATTTTTTGTAGTCTTAACCTTCAAACATGAAGGATAGAAAATAATGGTAAATTATAAACAAAATCCTAAGGACATGGACAGGAAGAAGTAAAACACTCAGTATTTGCAGATGACATACTATATATAGAAAACCCTAAAGACTCCACCAAAAAATGATTACAATTATTAAATGAATTCATTTTAGTTGTAGGATGGAAAATTAACATACAGGAATCAATTGTGTTTTCTTTACACTAATAATGATGTAGCAGGAAAAATGCAGAAAATCCATTTACAGTTATATCAAAATAATAAAATACCTAGAAATAAATTTAACCAAGGAGGTAAGAGACCTGCACTCCGAAAACTAGAAGACATTTATGAAAACAATCGAAGATGACACAAATAAATGAAAAGACATCTCATGCTCATGGATTAGGAGATTTAATCTTATTAAAATATTCATACTACCCAAAACAGTCTATAGATTCAATGCAATCCCTATCAAAATACCAATGCCATTTTTCATATAACTGGAATAAAGTTTGTATGGAAGCACAAAAGACCCCAAAGAGACCAAACAATTTTGCAAAAGAAGACCAAAGCTAGAGGTATCATGCTCCCTGATTTCAAAACATATTACAAAGCTATAGTAATCAAGTCAGTATGATGCTGGCATGAAAACACATGCATAGATCAATGGAATAGAATTGAGAGCCTGGGAATAAGCCCACACATATATGGTCGATTAGTCTATGACAAAGAAGGCAAAAACATACAATGGGGAAAAGACAGTCTTTCCAAAAAATGGTGCTGGGAAAACTAGACAGCTATATGCAAAAGAATGAAACCACACCATCATATTATGCTACATATAAAAGTAAACTCAAAATCAATTAAAGACTTGAATATAAGGCCTGAAACTATAGAACACCTATAAGAAAACATAGGCACTAAGCTCTTGGATATTAGTCTCAGCAGTGTATTCGAGACCAGTTTTCTTAGTCAAGGACAACAAAAGCTAAAATAAACAATTGGGATTACATCAAACTAAAAAGCGTTTGCACAGTGAAAGAAACCATCGACAAAACAAAAAGACAATATACTGAATGGGAAAAAATGTTTGAAAATCATACATCTGATAAGGGATTAATATCCAAAATATAAAAGAATTTACTCAATTTGATATCAAAAAACAAACAAAGAAGACCTACAGATGGCCAATGGGCACACAAAAAGATGCTAGATGTCACTAATCATCAGGATAAGGCAAATCAAAACCACAAGAGATGTCACCTCACACCTGTTAGATTGTTTGTTATCAAAGACAAAAAAACAAACAAACAAACAAACGTTGGTGAGGATATGGAGAAAAGGGATCCCTTGTGCACTGTTGGGAATGTAAATTGGTACAGCCACAATGGAAAACAGTATGGAAATTACTCCAAAATTTAAAATAGAACTTCTGTATGATCCAGAAATTCCATATCTGGGTATTTATCAAAAGAAAATGAAAATGACAATTTGAAGAGATATAAGCACCCCCCATTTTCACTGCATCAGTATTTATAAGAATCAAGATATGGAAGCAAAATAAGTGTCTATATATATCTATATCTATATATCTATATAGATATAGATATATATAAAGAGATATTACTCAGCCATAAAAAAGAATAAAATCTTGCTATTCGCAACCACATGGATGGGCCTATGCTAAGTGATATAAGTCAGAGAAAGACAAATACCATATGATTTTATTTATACATAGAATCTAAAAAACAAAAAAATATCAGAAACAGTCGCATAGATACAGGAAGCAAACTGTCAGTTATCAAAGGAGGTGGGGTTAAGAGGTATAAACTTCTAGTTCTAAAATAAATGAGACACGGGGATATAATATTCAGCATGGAAAATACAGTCAATAATAGTGTCGTAGCTTTTTAAAAAAAATGTTTATATTTATTTAATTTTGATAGAGACAGAACACAAGTGGGGGAGGGGCAGAGAGAGAAGGAAACAGAATCGGAAGCAGGCTCCAGGCTCCGAGCTGTCAGCACAGAGCCTGACCCGGGGCTCCAATTCACAAACTGAGATCATGACCTGAGCCGAAGTCAAACACTTAACCGACTGAGCCACCCAGGCGCCCCAATATTGTTGTAACTTTGTATGGTGATGGGACTAGGTACTAACTAGTCTTATTGTGAGGATCACTTCATGGTGTATAAAAATATTGAATCACTATGATGTCATCATTATGGTGTATGGCATTATTGATTATTGATTATAATATACCTAAATATTATCACTATGATGTATATCATTGTGACATATACCTGAAAGTTGTAGGATACTGTGTATCAATTATACTTGAATTAAAAAACCCTACCAGCAAGTAGACTAGCCAGAATATGAATATACATAAACTTTGAAATGGCATATTTTTCACACAGTTTTTTTCCTGAGGCATAATTGTCATATCACATTATATTAGTTTCAGGTGTACAACATAATGATTTGATATTTGTATGAATTGCAAAATGATCACTATAATAAATCTAGATAACATCACATAGTTTGAAGTTATTTTAAAATTGAGGAGAAAGCCATCAAAACAATTGCTCTGAGGTCTTTTCCAAAGTTATATTTCAATTTGTATGTTGCTAATAGAGGATAATAGTGAGAAAGCCCAGTCTTAAGGCTGTAGAGTAACATAAAATATATAATCTCGCCTCATGGTACATCCCGGCCAGAGATCGTTCAATAAAAGGAAATGAATATATACTAAAAATGTTCAGAGATAATTATGCTAGTTTTTCAGACTAAATACCTTGGAATTTGCAAAGACAGCTCATAGACAAAAGGGATACCACTAAAATCCAGTGCAATAGATTTCTCTATTCACAGTGACAGGAACATCTCTCTCAATATTACTTAGCTAATGAACGAATAGATCTGCTGTGAAGTTCCTAGGAGGCTCATTTTCTTGAGAACAGTAGTAAAAGTTAGCTGATGAATGACCTAAACTGCTTAATGTTTCTCCTTATAACTTCTGAGCAGCAAGGCATATCCAGGCAAGTACTGAAGGAGTTATCCTCGGGAGGCCCCGGTGTCCTTGCAGGTTGTCAGAGGCAATGAGCCAGGTTTATTTCAAATGGCTCCTTAAATGAACATTTATTTTGTGCCAGTAACACGTTTTTGATTAACAGCTCCTTTGACTAATTTGCTTCCCCAAACAGCCCAATAAAGGACTCGTTTAAAACATAATTAAAAGCATGTTATTGCTAGTAGTTAATACTGATTAAAACAGGCATTAAGACAATTATCGTTGAAGGAAAGTAAGCACCCCGTAGTTAGTATAGAATCCATCCTTACTGTTTTTATGCATCTCGTACAGAACTGGCTACATGACAAGCTAGAGCAAGGGCTCATTTTTTATGGAATCATATCAAAGTATGTTCCCATTTTGCTTGTTTCTTTCAGTGAATGTGCAAGTTCTTATATAGGTGGGCTACTGAAATAGTTTTTGCCTTGTGCAAAACACTCATATATTCAACCAGGTAAAGCTCGTTTTCAATCAATATGAACCGATTTGGGCTGTATGGGGTAAAGTTCAGCTGTTCTTTTATTGTTAATAGGACATATACCTTTATTCTTTCTAAACGCTCTCATTACACAAAACTTGCTTAGTCACATTATAGATTGACTGCAATGGATGTTTTCATTACTGTTATTTGGCACTTTGATCCATTTGTTTTCGTATTACTTCTTGTTCAAATCATGTTCTGTTGTGGTGTGAAAGAAAAATAAGACCTTCAGCGATTTCTGATTCTTTTTTAAAAAGCATCTTTTTAAAACAGAACAATAGTGGAAATTAATATTATATGAAAGAAATACATCAAGGTTTTGCAACAACTTCTCTGTTTTGCATCAAATTATGACTTTTCAGGAATTGTGTAGGTAATATAAAAAGAGCATGTGTTTTGCATGAAAGATTATTTTATTGAAAATGAAAATACAGAAAGCAGCCTCAGTTCATATAAAAGATTCCTTTCTAAAAATATTTTTCTTGTGAACAATTTTATATTTAAGTATAACCTCTTGCTCTGTGACTCTTCAAGAAGGCATATGGTGGAAATAATGGAAATTCTGTTTTGGTATACTTGAATACAGCAAAACTGCCTTTACAGAACGGATGTATAAGTCACTTAAAAATTTTAACATAAAAGATTGCGGAGATAAAACCAAGCCAACGGATTTGGTCATTTGTTTTAGATTCCCATTTTGCTCTGGTAGCCCCTGGACAGTCTCACAAATAGATGGCACTCACCAAGTGCCTTGACAAAGTGCATTGATCAAGAGATGATTTGTCTTTTCCTTCATGGATCCAGGAAAAGTCTGGGCTGACTACAGTCACCAGAGACCGGTTTCCAAACATTGTACGGCTTGCAGAGATAAAAATCAAAAATCAAAACAAAATACACACATGCACACACAAACTTGTAAGGTGATAGGTGGTCTAAAATTATATGTGGGTGGGGAGAGGGAATATAAAAAGGGAAAAGAGAAAGGTTTTTGTCATATTTGATATCAGTAATAAATTAATTTCTTTTCATTCTACTGTAGGCTTTTTACAACTCTTCTGGATGATTCCAAGAGCTTTCTAAAATGTCTTCCTCTTTCTACTTTGGTTAATCCTTCACACTGCCATCAAAATTATGGTTAAAAAATGCAAATATGATCTCCATCTATACTAGTTAAAACCTCTCCATGATTCATATCGATTCTTTTTTGATAGAGTTTAATTCTTTAATTATCTGACCTCACTCTATATTTTCAGTCAAATTTTCTGATCTGCTGTCTTGTGTACCTCATGAAACCTCATGGAATTGAACTGTTTTTTTAAATCATGTTAGCTAGTGGGAACTCTGGTACACAAAAGATAATTAACAATTTTGTTGAATAAAAATATATTTCATTTTAGGTATTACTAATATTGTGTCAATATGTATAGGTATTTCTGATAGTGTATAAAACTGCAGATAGTATTTTGAACTATTCAGAGAACATTGTGAATGATTCCACTTAGATTAATGGAATAATCACAGGAAGTTGGCAACTACTACACAGCTTGAACTGGATTTATTAGGTAATAGTTAGGAGTTCTGGTTAGAAAAATGAGCTGTAAAATCCGACATAAGCGCCCAGTGCCTCAGTTTCTTCATCTGCCAAATGAGGATAATAAAACGTGATTTCTAGGGAAGAGTTAATGGGTTAATAGATGTAAATTTCTCAAGAGAGTATGTGGCAAATTTTATGTAAAAATGAGCCTTCATATCAATCTCAGACATCTCTGTGCACCAAAAGAAACCATTACATCAGTGATGTCAAAATATCTAGGAATATACAAGTCTATGAATCTAAAGTAAACAGTTGTTTGTGTCTTCCTTTGCTCCTCTTGATCCAGATTCTCCCCTCTGCTCGAGGCCCAGGGCGTTGGCCCACACAGACAACACTAATACACCCACTGCCCTCTAGCTTAAGGTGGGGTCACCAGTGGGGAGAACTGGCAGGAAAAGGAGAAGAGTGTGCTCAGAGAACATATTGCACTGGCACGAGTGGCTGACTGGGTTCCAGGACCTGAAGCCGACAGGCCTGGGCTGGGACTCACTCCATATGGCGTTCCCTTCCTCTGGGTCTAGTAGCCAAGACACCCTTTCCCCCATCAGGTGGTGGGGGTGGTGGTGGTTATGGTTGTTGCCATCATCTTACTCCTACCAGCCCTGGTTCTACTCTTCCTGGCCATTAACTGCACTATACGTCACCTACATCTTTGAAGAGTTCATTTATTCAACTCTTCTGAAATGTTACCATCCATTTCCTGTAGGGACCTTGACCAAAGCGATACTAAAAAGGAGTAATTTGATTTCAAAATCTTTTAACTAGTTTTGCTTGTCAAATATATTTGCTTACTGTGAAAGATATCCAAACACCCACCTAATGCCAAAATAGTTGTTCTTATCTTTATCATGGTCATTACAACTGGATATTTGAATTGTATTTCATCAAAATATGGTTTTCACTTTATGGTAGTAGATTTTTTTTAATTGATAAATTGAGAAAAGCAGTTGTTTCTGGCAGATTTGAAACCAAAGCAGCCTTCTGAAGATATTGGGGTCATAATATGGATATTAACTAAATAGTAATGTATTGTCTTGTCTGGAAACTTAGCTTTTATAAACAATCACTTGGATCCTGGCAGAACATATTTGCAATATAACCTATTCTAGGGGCACCTGGGTGGCTCAGTTGGTTAAGTGGACGACTTTGGCTCATGTTGTGATCTCATGGTTTATGAGTTCGAGCCTCGCATTGGGCTCGGTCCTGACAGTTCAGAGCCTGGAGCCTGCTTCTGATTCTGTGTGTGTATGTCTCTGCCCTTTCCTCACTCACTCTCTCTCTGTCTCAATAAAATGAATAAACATTAATTTTTTTAATGTAATCTACTCTACTTACAGAAATATATTTGCCTATCTTGACAACTGAAAACAGTAAAATTGTCTTTCCAAGTAGCAACTTTTTAAATTCAATATTGAAAAAAAAAGTTGGTGGGCAAGGTGGAGAGTGCATGGATAAAAGTAATAGAAAACACAAAGGGAATAGGAATTTTCTGCTTTGCATTACCCAAGGTGTTATGCTCATGGCAGTAATGTTCAAATATACATTTATCACAGAGAGAGAAAGGAAGAACGAGAGGGAGAGAAAGAGATTTGAGAATCAGAAAATAATAAATTTGACTTCTGATTTTTTTTTGACTCATGGAAAATATTGCTGCTCTGATTGTACTTAAAACTCCATTGTTCGGGTAAATGCATTGAAATAATTTGTATTTTCCATCTGTAAAATGGGGAACACAATGCCTTCATTTAAAAGTAAAACATTTACTAGAATAATTGAAAATATTTGATTGTGATAATAAAGCAGTTATTATTGAATATTACATTTTATCAAGATATTTTGTATGTGGAAATTATACTTGCAATTATAATAACAGATATATCAGCTTAAAAATATATTTTGATGATATTACAGTTTTATTAGAAAGTTAAACTCGTAGAGACTCTTACCCACATATATTGCATAGGTAACTCTTTAGAAATTCATAAATTATATTTCTTTTTAGTCTTTTGTTGACATTAGCTTGTTTCACTGCATGATGCAAAAAACAAGCAAACATGGGTAACTTTTTAAAATCCTGTGAAATATAAAAGCCACTTCAAAGCTAATGGATAACAATAAAGTTTGAAGTTTTTTTCCCAAAAGAGTTCATTTTAGGAAAAATTCTATGCAAATTTGACTTTACAGATACGCTTCCTTTCAGAAAGTAGCCACCAGTCTTTACACTCCAACATAATTTTAATTCCTGAAGTCTTATGGAGGACACATTCATTCTTTGTGATTATTCGGAAATAATATTTGTTTTTACGCACTCCAAACAATGGATGCAAACCTGGAAGAGTTTCCTATTCTCAGAGGACTTCTGCCCAGATCCATCAAGGCCAAGTAGCAGTCACTCACAGCACTTTGAAAACCAGCAGATGATGTCTGGTTAGAAGTAACAGACTTTGGCAATACTAAGAAATCTAAGGGCCTGTGTCTGTTTTGAAGGAAGCAAAAAGTGACAGATTTAAAATGAGCTGAAATGATGCAGTTGTCAAATGAGAATCTGTTCCAAAATTGAGATTTACTGAACCAACAGTTTCTCCGCCAGTGCACTGTGTTGGTCAGACATAGAAATTTTATGTTTTGGAGGAACAGCCAGAGGAAAACCAGCTGAAACAGCAGACGGTGTACCTCGTTCATGACTTTACACTTTCTGGCTTTTCTCTTGATGTCCCATTCTTAATACTGTTAGGATACATCCTCTTACATTTTACTACCCAATTAATTGGAATGTAAAGAGTTCATTATCTACTGTGTGATTGTTTACCTTCTTCCTAAGAGAGGAAGTTCTTAGAAGAATTTATCCAGCTTATACATGAAGAAGAAACTGGGGCAAAAAGTTTATTTTACTCTCAATCCAACTTATGGGCAATACTGAAATGGATCCTTTAAGGCAGTTGTGGTTCATATGTAAAAGAACTGATCTAATATTAAGAAAAAAAATTGGCTTGGGGAATGCAGAGCTGTGGAGCCATGGAAAATAATTGTTCACAGAACTCCTGACAGTTTCAATCACAGGATTCCCTGCAATGACTGGAAGAAATTGCAGAGTAACTTGTTCAGGGACGATTCAGAAATTGATGCAAACCCAAAGGATGACTTCTTTGTTTCTGATTTAAGATGTGGACCACAACAAATATATCATCATTAAGTTATTTTTTCCTCACCCTTATGGCCTTAGGGCCGTGTGTGTGTGTGCGCGTGTGTGTGCGCATGTGTGTGTGTGTTTTCCATGTGCTTGTACATAAACATGAAATTGCATGTTTTGAGATGAATCAGGTTTCTTTTCGTTTTCCACAAACATTGTACTAGTTATCTATTAAGAATAAAATTTCCCCAGTAAAATAAACCTGATGTTGCTTTCCATCCAAGAGTTTGTGAAATTGAAGTTGAATTTAGACCATACTGTAACACAAAGAGATCAATCCTTTTATACAAATCCGTGTGTAATTCCAAACCAAATAGCTGCAAAATAAATTGGCAACTGGTATATTCTTTATAATACGCTGCCAGTTATGGAGCTGGGATAAACTAAACCTGGAATTTAATTACAAAAGAAAACCAAAAGAATCTGAAAGAAGTAGGAAACTGGGTAAGAATTCATTTTGATAATATGCTGAAAACCTTTCTTTTTCTATATCTTATTTCTTAAATGCCCATCTGTACATACTAGTTTCTTACAATTGAACTCAAAATCCCAAAGTAACTGAGAGTATATGCTCAGTTCATTTAAAGCATAGAAAAGCAAACAAATAAATAATTTTCATACTCTGATTGCATCTACTGTCTGCCCATTTACTTATTATCAGCATAGTTGTCTCTCTTACTTCTGAATTGCCTGCCTTTGCTAGCCCAAACCATACCAACGTGCACCCCCCATAAAGCAGCTTTCTCCAGAGATACTTAATAAACATTTAAATCTATGATTACAACCCGTACAAATGACACTCTCATAGAATTCTGTGTACCCAACCTGGACAACCATACATGTATCATGCTGTTTTAAATTGTTTAATTCTTTTCTATCTTCATGTTTTCTATGAATATCTTGTACATCTCTCCCTACCATCCCTACCATGAGTGAAGAAACATACTCATTTAGAAATGTGTCCTGAAAATAAAATCCTCTAAAAAGCAATGGCTCATCAGGAAATTCACCACTTTGCCCACTGGTTACAGAGACTTTTGAACCAAATTATGTTCCACGTTCACTGGAAAGTATCACACTAATTTGGTAATCAAAGTGTCCTTTAAAAGCAGACACTGCTATCTGAGTAGTGACCAGTATACTACAACTCATTTTAAGATAATAATCTAACAATATATTCAGAAATTTTTCATACATGTGCCACATTCTCAGATTCCTAGGGAGAAGCAATTCCTGTCAATTCTTAATATAGGCATTAATGCCAAGTAACATATAAGAAACAGACTCACAATATTTTCCTGGCAAAATAACTATAAAACTAAGAACTTTGTGTTCTAGGACGTTTAGAATAATTCCACAGTGAGATCTGCTATTACAATGAATTTGTGAATCCTAAAACAACCTACACACATTTTGCTATATTGAAATATGAAATATCCAGAGAGGGATATTATGCATTTCATACATATAGAAGCATAGATTGCTCTTTGCGTTAATCATGGCCATTTGTGTGCATTTTTTATTTTTACTACCTAGGCTTGGAGCAATCTTTGCAAAACAGACCCATAACAAACACGTAAAAATGGAATAAAAAGCACATTCCCCATAAAGTGCTTGCACAGCACAGAAATGTAAAATTTTGGCACCCAGTCAGTTTTGTGTGGTATAAAAAAATTTCTTATATTTAAATTCTCTGTATTTTACAAGTCTTTTTATGTAAAACCTTAAGTGGAGTTGACTGTTTATCCCGGTTGATTTGGCCACATGACGCCTTCCAGGTTGGGGAGCTCTCGCTTCGCTGTTTCTTATCAGCCCTCCTTACTACCGCCATGTGGGGCCAATTTGTTCCTTCTGCAGAGAAAGAAGGGGTTTGGATTTAATTTGAAGCCTTGACATAAGGTTTAATTTGCTAAAAAGGGGAGCTATGCCATTGTAAATCTTGGAGGAGACACTCAGGTTGTGAGAGCTGTCAGCCCAATCTGTTTTAAGCACTGTTTGAGGTGTTTGTTAAAGAAACTATATTTCCTTCAAGACCCTACTCACCTAATTGAATTGATGCTTAATTGCAAATATAATTCTATTCTGTATTCTGATCAACTGTTTATTTTTTGAGAGAAGGATGATGGGTTATGGAAAGTTTCCATATGAAATATGTATTTACAGTAGATGCACAGATTAGATAGTGGGGTATGAGTATGAAACTCATGAAAGGGAAATCTTCATCTTATTTTTTACATCTCAATAAAAATAGAGGAGAAGGAAATATGATGAGCTACATTGGATGAGCTCAATAGAGAAATATGGGAGATTCTTAACTGTGAGGATTATTTCAGAATGAGTAGTAGTTATGAGGAAGCTGGGAAATTTTTGCTTTTCAAAGTTTTTAAAAATTAAGACAGATTCACATTGGTAAATTTTGTTTGGGTAGTTTTGGGCTAAGAAATGAAGAAATGGGCTAATTTTCATCCTTGGGGCTTTACTGTATTCCTGTCCCTGGAGCATTTGTGACTGTGAGGGGGCTTTCAGCTCCGATGATGACTGAAGCGGACACTGGCAGGCAGTGCATGGTGATGATGGATAGAAAATATCCTGCAGTGCATGAGCCATTTCTGTACCATTTCTGCCCTTCCTAAAATGACATTAACTCTGCAGTTAGAAAAATATACATAAATATCTCTTTTATTTACTCCTAGAAATGATATGTTTGTATGTTCATGTTTGTGTGGAGTGTGTTTGTGTATGTGTTTAATATTAGGGAAACAACATAGTCTGATGTATAAGATCACCTTCTTTGGAGTCTATTGTCTAGATTTGTATTCCAACCTAGCCATTTGCTATTTTCTGAATAAGGTATATATACACTCAGTGCTTTAGTCCCCTCATCTCTAAATTTGGGATAGTAATAGTACTTGCTTCTGTGTTTTTGTAAGCATTAAATGAGTTAAGACATAGGTACTTAGGACATTGCAGCAAAACAAAACAATACAAAAATATGCAGTACAAACATTTGTGTTTATGGCTTACATGTTAGTAGTTATTATTAATTACTATTTCTTCTGTGATCTTGGACCAACTTTCTACAGTCTGACAAACTCCACTCCTTCCTTCATGTTTATTGCCTATATGAATAATTACGAAGTGTGGACTTGCAGAAATAAATTATATTTGCCCAAGGGGATTCAGAAGTCGAACACAGGAAACTTTTGAGTTCCTTAAAAAAAGTCAAAGTATCCATGAATACTCAATTCTACTTCCAAACTTACCTATTTTGTGACAGATACATAGTGATAAATACTTTTGGGGATTATAATCTCCTATAGTGTTTGAGATCTAAAAATCCAAGTGATGGAAAGTTTTAGAAATGGGAAGGAGTCATATTTTTCATATATTTAAAAATTAGTATTTGTAGCTTATAAAAGATTTAAGTTGCAGCAATTCAAACAGATGGGCACAATATCACATTGTTTTAGTAGAAAGTGTGGATTTTTGATTTTTGAAAATAAATTCACCTTTATTGCTTTGTATACTTATGTAGTCTTGGGATTAATTTGAGAAATGTTATCATCAGACAGCATCCTTTGTGTTCTGGATAATAATTTTGCTTGGAAATGAGCACTGATGCTGTACTAAAAAGTTTCAAGCCTATTAATAGTGTCCTGTGGGCCCTACTAATTTGCTGAGAAACCTTTTGTTTAATTGCAATCAGTCATCAAGTGTTTTATAGAACTGCCGTATCCTTAAATGTGTGCTAGATATTGTGAAGGTACTGGTGAAGCATGTGGCATAGGACCAGTACTTGTGGAGCTTGATGTCTAATTAGGAGGAAAGCAAGACTGATACATGGCCATTACTTTTCAGGCAGATAGATACCTCGATACCTTTGTGCATCTGCACTGCTCTGCACAATGGGTGTTTGGCAGTAAATAAGACAGACTAAACAAAAGATGGTGCTTGCTTTCTAGAGAGTTTGGATTGGAGGACAGACAGTAAAATAAAATATTTAATACCAGATGGGGATAAGGGTTATACAGAAAACTAATCTCTGAAGGGTGCTAGAGAGAGCAGGAATGAAGGTCTTCCAATTTTAAATAGGCTGAGCAGTAATTTACATTTGAACAAAGACCTGAAGAAGCTGAGGAAGCCAGCAACAATTAAAAGATTCCAGGTTGAATTGAAAGTAGCAAATACAAAATCCCATTAGCTAGAACTTGGCTGGTAAATTCCAGGAAAAGCAAGGAGGGCAATAAATTCAGTTAGAAGTAAATGAGTGAAGGGAATCTTCAGTGGGATATGAGTCAGAGGGGGCCAGATTGTATAGTCTATGTGGGCATTTTAGGACTTGGTCTTAACTGACTGAAGTAGAGTCATTGGAGGGTGTTGGAAAGAAGATTTATCTGGTGAATTAATCTGACTTAACAGTTTTATAAGGATTACATGGCCCGCTGGGCTGAGTATAACCTTGCCTTCCCGCTAACCCCTATTACAGGAAACCCAGAGACCAATGAGGAGATAAAGATGATGTTATCTTAAGACAGAGTGGTGGCTGTAGACATAGACACGGTGAAATTTCTGGATATATTTTTATGATCAAGCCAACAAGATTTGCTGCTAAATTCATTAGTGGGAAGGAAAGAAGGTGGAGTCAAAGAGGAAGCAAGGTTGTTAGGTCTGGGATAGTGGGAAGAGAATTTGTAATCAATTGAGATGGGAGAAGCTAGTAGAGCAGGTTCGTGGAAGAATATTATGAGGAGTTTGAAGTGAGGTATGTTACATCTTAGCTGCAGGTTTGGTATCAAAGTGGGATGTCAAGGAGACAGTGTATACATTCCAGTAGGTTGCAATTTAGGGAGTAGGTCAAGGTTGCAGATGTAAATTAAGCTGTCTCAACTGGCTTTTAAAACCATGAAATTGAATGAGAACACAAGGGAGTGTGTGTAGCGGAGTATAGAGAAAAAAAAAGGTTCTTCAATTTATCCTTGAGGTACCTAAAAGATACAAGTTTGGGGAAAAGGGGTGGAGCAAGAAAGCAGACAGAGGAGGAGTAAGGAGTGGAATAGGAAGAAAATAATTTTGTTTTGGAAGCCTGTAGCTGTTGGAAGGGAAGGCAGGAGCTTGTGGAAATTATATCCTGATTGCTTTTCCTTTATCTGAAACTAGGAAAAGTTATCAGCTGAGGAAAATAATAGAGACAGGTGTTTTAATTTTAAGGAAAGAGAGAGCTATATCTACTAGGAGCTTGAGAAAATGAGCAGATAGGACAGTATCATGTGACTACTGGAAAACCTTAAGAGTTGTTTGAGTTTTGTGAGCAAGAATTTATTATTTTTTAATTTTTTATTAAAACAATTTTTAATGTTTATTTCTGAGAGAGAGAGAGAGAGAGAGAGAGAGAGAGAAAGAGAGGCAGAGAATAAGTGGGGGACAGGCAGAGAGAGAGGGAGACACCGAATCTGAAGCAGGCTCCAGGCTCCTATGTGTCAGCACAGAGCCCAGATGCAGAGCTGGAACTTACAAACTGTGAGATCGTGATCTGAGGCAAAGTCGGATACTCAACTAACTGAGCCACCCAGGTGTCCCTGTGAGCAAGAATTTAAATCCAAGCTAGTTAGGATGATTGTGTGGCTTTTTTCCTAGTGACGTTAATCTGCATGCATGCCCGCAAAGTGTTCTGATTAACAATCTAGGTATCTAGGTATTTAATAAACTACTTCGATACTTAGCAGCTTAAAACCGCAACAGCCTAAAACCACAGCAATCATTTGTTCTCCTCACAGACCTGAAATTTTGAGCAGGCCTTAGAAAGTGTTGCTCATTTCTGTTCACACTTTCAAAAGTATTGAGCCATGGTGGTTTGACTGGAGCTGAAGGTGGCTTACTCAAGACTGGCAAGTTGATGCTGCCAGCCTGCCAAGAGCTCAGTGGGCTGATGGCTGGGTCCTTGGTTCCTCTCCACGTGGGCCTCTCCACAGAATCATTGGCCTTTCTCACAGCATGGCAGCTAGCTTCTAAGACCAAGCCTTGGAGTGACACTTCTTTTGGTCAAGTAAACCACAAAGATCCCCTGAGATTCTCTCAAGGGAAGGAAAATTAGACTCCACCTTTACTGGGAGGAATATATGGACCTCTTTAGTCTAGTACACAACTTGGCAAGGGTTTGGATTTAGTCAAGTTTGGTTGTTTTTCCAGATGAGTATTATGAGGAAAATTAAGACCAGAGTATATTCTCAGGTAAATTTATAATGACAAATTATGAAATTTAATAGAGTAAGGTTGGGAATTAACACAGAAACAAAGCGATGACCTATGAAAAATTGGTAGGCCTAATGGACTTTAGCTTCCAGTGGAGTTGAACCATGGTTGGAGAAGAATGGGGGATCCCTAAAATCTGGATGTGATCATTTCAGGGATAGGTGCTTGGACTGAGATTGCAGATTTGTTTGTTTGTTTGTTTGTTTGTTTGTTTTAGAGAGAGAAAGAGAGCATAAGCGGGGAGGAGCAGAGAGAGGAGACAAGAATCCCAAGCAGGTTTCTCACTGTCAGTGCAGAACCCGATGTGGGGCTTACTCACTAATTGCGAGATCATGACCTGAGCCGAAATCAAGAGTTGTACCTTTAACTGACTAAGCCACCCAGGTGCCCCCGTAGATGGGTCTTAATGGAAACGATGTCAGTCTATATTATGATCATGGAAATAAATGGCTATAAAAGACGTGCATTTTTAAAATTTATTTATTTATTTTTAGAGAGAGAGCGGAGGAGGGGCAGAGAGAGAGGGGGAGAGAATCCCCTATAGGCTCTGCACTGTAAGCACAGAGCCCAACCTGGAGCTCAAACTCACAAACTGTGAAATCATGACCTGAGCCTAAATCAAGAGTCTGACACTCAACCAACTGAGCCACCCAGGAGCCTCAAAAGATAAACATTTTTTTTTTTTTACAAAAAAGATAAATGAATGTGGTAGGAAGCAAAGAACATCTCGGAGGAAAACATAAATCTATGCCTTTAAGAATTTGTAAAAGAAGAAGATAGCATGTGTTTTAACAAGGAGTGAAGGCATAGACACAGGAATAAGAATTACATGTTGGTAAAAACGCTGTTTTGATTAGTGGAAGGTGTCTACTAAGAAAAAAGACCACGTGAAGGATATTGAAAATCAAGAGGTGTTTAGATTTCATGAAATTAGATATAAGACATCATGAATTTTTCCCTAGCAGAATAGCACGTTGAAATTGACTTCTAAGAAGGGAAAACTAGTGATGAAGAGAGGCAGATAAGAGAAAAAAAATTTTAATAAACAGCATGTTTGAGCATAATTATTGACTGAACATGAGGTTAGCTAAAGGGAAAAAGTAAAAAACATTTAATGTTTAGAATTTTAATTGACCAGGAATTTGGTGATATAATTTGGCAGTTATATGGAAATTGATAAAAACAAAAAATCTGGAATATGTTTAGTTTGGCAGTGGTTTGTTGTGGCAAAAAATACACTTCAAATTTGCCATGCCTTTATTGAAATTTACTATGCATTGATTATTGATTTGCTTATTTACCCCCATGTTATTTGAGAAATAATTCAAAGCAACCGATAAAGATATGCTACATGAAATATACTATTTAGCTGGTGTGGTGTAAATAAACATAACTAAATTTCATATACATTCTCTTCAAGGAATTTATAAATAAAATGAAGATATTTAGAAAGTATTTGCAAGTGTTTACATTTCAGGCAAAATGACAAAGGTAATTAATATGCTATCTAACATATACCATCTACAACTATCTGACTACAGCTATCTAACATATACTATCTGACAACATGTTGTATATCAGATACTCAATATAATTTTTTTAACTACCAGTACATGGAAGGTATCATGTATATCATGTCAGGCAATGAATAGAAAATGTCATTACAAAGTGAGAAGCAGTTCCTGCCCTCATGGACCTTCCAGTCCTACAGGGGAGACCACTATCAAATACCATATTTCACTATTTTTAAGATGCAACTTTCTTCCATTTCGGCATCTCTGAAATTGGGACGTATCTTATAATTCATAGTCTTGAAATTGTAACTGGTGGTGTTTTCTCTTTCTTGGTGAGTGCTTGCAATAACAGTGTGTCTTAAAATGATGGTATTTTTTTTTAATAAAGTGAACTACAGTAAACATAAAATAAATATAAAATGTTTATTTTTTTAAGTTTATTTAATTATTTATTGAGAGAGAGAGAGGTAGAGAGAGAATACCAAGCAGACTTCGTGCTGTCAGTAGAGAGCCCGATGCAGGGCTCAGTCTCATAAACTGTGAGATCATGACCTGAGCCGAAATCAAGAGTCAGACACCTAAGTGACTGAGTCACCCAGGTGCCCCAAATGTAACATATTAAAAGAGAAGTGCAGTGTCCCCACTCCTTATTTTATGGGATCAAACCTTGTAGTAACAGGAAGAAAGGGACTGTGAGAGAAATTGGAAAGAAGGAAGAGCCCCTTTGTGGCCTGAAGGAACCCAGAATATTGAAGTAGTTAAGGGGGAGTCAGTGAGGCTGAGAGCAGAAAACAATGAGGACCCTGTTTCTAGAAGAATCCGGAAAAACTGGGAAAGTACAGACATTCCAGGGTCTTGTAGGGTAAATAAGCATTTTTTTTTTCTTTTCTTTAGAGAAATGGGAAGTTCCTGAAGTGTCTTGATTTATGGGCTAATATGATAATCTTTGTGTTCAATGTGTGTAGAGAAATTAATGGAATTAATGAAGAAAAAAGAGGGAATAGCAATGGAAAATGACAATACATGAGAAGAGTTTAGCAACAAACAAACAAACAAGTAAAACACCTCCATAAGGATTAGTTACACCCTGCTTTGAGTTATAGATGGACATTTACCAACAAAGTGTATAAAATTGAAATTTGCTATTCCTCCAGAATTCTGTAACTATATATTTGACACTGGGTCATCAAGGTGTCAAGTGGCAATAAAAATAGATATAGCACCAGTTCTAAAAGAGATTACTGAAAGAGAATGCCCATGCAAACTAATGTGTAAACAAAAATGTAGGTAAGGCATGCTTTTGGATTTTCCAAGCATGTTTCCATATAATTGGACAAAGATGACAGGACCAAAGTAAATTCGTTACCTACTGTCACTTAAAAAAAATGATGGAGTACACAATATAGTCATAATGGCGTAAGAATTTTTGGCATTGGGAATGAGTAAAAATAGTATTTCACATTTTTTTGACATTTAACCTTACTATGTGCCTGGTATGGATTTAAAACTTTGCTTGGATTTTGTTATGTAATTCTCCCAGTATCCTAGGCAGTAGGAACTGCTATAGTGTCTTTTTTGCATATCAATAAACCCCATCACATAGTTAATCATAATAAATCCTGAGTTCTGGAATTGACCCCAGGTAGTCTGACTTTCCAGTTTCTAAAACTCTGCTTACCAGATGAGACATATGGCTACAGCAGCTGAGACTCATCCTTTACATAGTACATATTTACTACATATCTACTTTGTTCTGGTCCTAGCAGTAGGAATAGAATCACAACTTTTGAGGAGACAAAGTACCTGGTAAGAATCCCCCCATGTAATTCTTCATCCTGACTCTTGTAGATTTCAGTCATTTACCTTTAGTTTTGCTGTAAGGCTTTGGATTGTGGTGCCATGTAACAACGTGCTTCTAATTTAAGTAGCATGTATTACCCTCTTAATGTTACTATATATATTCTGTTTTATAATGCAATTGACTGAGGAAGGTTGTGTTTTGTCTCATTTTTTAGCCAGCAAAAATATACACCCCTTACTTTTCCAGACTCTAGAGCAACATCAAATTAATTTAAAGTGTGTTTCATTTTGTTTAGTTTCTTTGAAACTCTCTTCTTGCTGTTAATAATAATAATTACTCTTTCTTAGCTCTCCGATCAGCTAGTAAATTTCACCAGTTGATCAAATTGGGCAAATGGGATGAAATAGAAATCTTAGTTACATTTATACTACTTAAAGTCCTACCATAAAGTACTGTTCCTTTCAGCTCTGTTAGCTTGTACTGTGTAAAAAATTATGCCCTCCTTGCACCATTGCTGTATAATACATGTATGAAAAAACAAAAAGCCTGAAGTCCTAGTAGCATTATCTGGAGTGCCAGTATAGTTAGCATAGGCTTTCTATGTATTTCCAATATTTTAAACGTTGAAAACTTACCAGTGCAAAGAAAAATTGCAGAGTATTGCTTTGAATTATAGAAGAATGTTCTACGAAATCTCCAATCCAAAGTATAAAATATAACAAATTCTAAGAAAAGAGTGGCAAACAGGAAGGAAAATGACATGTTTAATATTAGGCTGGTGCTGAGATAGATCCTTGTCCTCATATTATGAAGAATTAAAATACATTTTTACATACGTGTGATAATGTAAAAATCATGTTGCTGGTTATTGCGGCCACAATGCATCGAGATATATATGGATTTAGAATGCCTTTATTGTAAAAATGGTGCAGCTCACGCTTCCTTTGTATGGCTTCGGTGGGTATAGCCTTTGAGTATTTCATTCCAAGAGTTCTGATACATTGTGGTGATCCTTCCACTTTCTCTCAACCATGTCCACTTGGTATCAACATCTGGTTTGGAGTAAAGCTGTTGTCCATGGCTCTTCAACTGCAGAAATAACTACTTTCAAAATAGTTTCAATATAGTTTCAAATAGTTTCAAAATAGTTTCAAAATAGTTTTCAAATAATTTCAAAATAGTTTCAAAATAACTATTTTCAAAATGTATTTATTGAGGGACTCGTGGTGGCTCTGTCAGTTAAGCATCTGACTTAGGTCAGGTCGTGATCTCATGGTTCATGACTTCAAGCCCCACATTGGGCTTCCTGCCAACAGTGCGGAGCTCGCTTTGGATCCTCTGTCCCCTTCTCTTTCTGCCCCTCCCCTCTCATTCTCTCTCTCAAAATAAATAAACTTTTTTTTTAAAAAAGATATTTATTGATCACCAACTGATTGTCAATCACTGTCTGTCCCATGTACTCACAATATATCAGTGAACAAAATGGACAACCCCTGTTCTCCAGGAGTTTATACTCTAGTGGGACTACACAGTAAAGGAAGAAACAACAAATTAATGTGTAGGATATCAAATGGCATTACAATCTATAAAGTGCTATAAAGAAAAATAAATAGGGGCGCCTGGGTGGCTCAGTTGGTTAAGCGTCCGACTTTGGCTCGGGTCACGATCTCGCGGTCCGTGAGTTCGAGCCCCGCGTCGGGCTCTGTGCTGACAGCTCAGAGCCCGGAGCCTGCTTCTGATTCTGTGTCTCCCTCTCTCTCTGCCCCTCCCCCGTTCATGCTCTGTCTCTCTCTGTCTCAAAAATAAATAAACGTTAAAAAAAATTAAAAAAAAAAAAGAAAAAGAAATTAAGAGGATGGAGAGCTAGAGGCAGAAGAGTAATATTTTATATACTGATTTACATAAAGACCACTCAGATATGGTGGCATTTAGATAAAAACTTACATGTGGTATGATATGTATATAGAAAGAGGAAGATCTTTCAGGCAAAATAAATCAATACAGTCAAGATTCTATAGATTTTTTCTAACAATAACATTTACCTGGTTTTTTATGTCAAGTGTATGAGAAATACTTTTTTTATCCTATGAAATCTTATGCTGTGAAGTGAAAAAAAAAAAAAGATTTTTTTAATGAGAAAATTCTGTTTCTGGTACGTATGGCTAGAGATAGCCTAAGAAGAGATGGTGTACTCTGTAGCCAGAGGCCTCAGTTCAAATCCTGTTTCAGACACTCACTAGCTGTGTAAATATATAATAGGTAAATATATAATAGGACCATGTTATATATTTATAATAGGACTAATAGCCAACACAAACATGAACCTTATTCTTCTAGCCATTGGTGAAATCAGGAGGAAGGGAGATGAATTCATAACACTCATTGAATCATATACCAGACCAATAAACTTGACCAAATCTCATAATTAAGATGATTCTTGGAATCATTTACATGGGTCCAACTCAGATTGACTCTTGGTTTGAAGGAGCTAATAGTATACCAAGAACATGGGTCAATGACCGGTCTTTGCTAACTTTTTAAAAAGAAATATGGCACAAAGTTTATATATTGTGCTTATTTGAAAATTTGCTCCATTCATTTGACACTATGCTACTGATCCAGAGACTATGTAACAGGGGTGTGCTCAATGTAGACAATGCTTATATTTCCTCAATTCCTTGTTTAGCAGCTTTTAAAAGAGTACATTTTTGACCAGTTATGGCAAGTTGGCTCATCTATCTCACATATCATCTTTAATTCACAAATTAAAGATCCTGGAAATAATCACAAGTCCTTGGGAATCATCAGAGCCTTCTCTGTCAATTAGCAAAGTTTGCACAGTGAAAGGATTTCAAGTGATACAATACTTTACTTAGTTTCATCTAAAAAGTTACACATATGCAACTGGACATTGAAAAAAAATGAACTACTCAATCATGCATCCAAACATGCAAACACATAACACTAGGTTGAACTCAAAGCCAAATTTGAGGTTCCTAAGTTAAAATTCTTTTTTACATTCTGAAACAAGTTTCTAGTTGAAATAGTATATATTTTGTGGTTGGAGGTGATGGTTGGTGTCACCAAAAAAAGAAAAAAAAGACCTTTTTAATTGATATGCTAATTTTCACAATAAAAAGTATTCCCCCTCCCACTTGGGTCATTGAAAGCTGGTTGAAAGTGCTCTAAAAGAAGTTAACTATTTTTATTTTTAAAATTTATCATTGTTATGTGTGCATTATAACAAATCACATGGTAGAGAAGGATTTTAATGAAAAGCAGTCTTCCAATTATTTTTTTCTTATTCCCATCCTCAATCTCCAGGGCCAATTTTTCTATTTCCATTATCATTCTTCTGTAGGTTATCTTCCTAACACTAGGTATGTTTATATGACCATTTCTTAATTTCCAACTTGAGACAATGTCTGTTGACTTCCTAAGAAAGGCAAGATTTATCTCATTCTATTTCATCTTCCCTCCCCCAACTTCCTCCCAAAGTTGGACAGTTTTATCATTACTTTGAGAACTTCCATCCATTACCTTGTAACTCGGAATGATTTACATATACCTCTACTTATTGAACCATCAATTCCAGTCAGTATTTTAACTACTCTTCTCTCCACCTTTCCTCTTCCTCATTTTTTCTGATCTACTTTAACTTACCAAGCTGGTTAATGCATTCTCTTCTTCACACACAAGTAATTATTGCATGTTTTGTCCATGGGCTGATTTTTAAAGTTGTAAACCAATTTACAATGTCTACATTATTATGACCATGTGAATATTATTCACTGCCAGAAGAAATAGGATGAAATTTCCTTCCTTTAAGGCCTAATGCCATGATTCTGGGAACACTTAAAGAAAAAAAAAAAGCATTTTTAGGATCAAAGTCACCTAGATTCTTATTTTCTGCATACCATTCAAGTGCTCAGAATCATGGTGCATTTTATTTGGGCTTACATTTGGACCATAGTATTTTGTCATTTGTTCATTTTCTTGGAAACTTTGTCTTTCTCTGTGTGTATTTACCAAAATATCAAAATTTCCGTCTTTTTGTGAATATTAGCTTTCTTGAATTCCTCCCCCCACCATTTTTGTTTGTTTGTTTGTTTTGTTTTGTTTTTTTCATGGAGGCCTCTTTCCTGAGGCTTCAACTTGGACTAACTCATTTTTAGACCTGACAAATAAGCTATCAGCCCAGACTTGCATTGAAGGATTGCCTGAGTTATAGTCTCCATTGCTGAGATCAAATATTTTCCCTTTTAGTATTATAAGCTATTTTTTTCTGGAACACATATGAAAATAACTGTCAAAGAAAGGATACATAGAAGGTGAATTTTTGGAAGCCCTCTCTGTTTGAAATGTCTTTATTTAGCTCTCACATCTGAGTAACATTTTGTTGTGACCTAGAGTTCTAAATCAAAAATATGTTTTCTCCTACAATTCTTTATTCTTTTATAATATGGTATTGCTGAGGTGAATTCCAGTTCCAATCTCAATTTTATTTATTTTAAAAAGGCATTTTATTTATTTGGAAAATTGTACTAGCTCTATCCTTAGAATTCCTAAATTTTCACAAGGATATTTGAAAAACAAGATATTTCCTTGAGTAATGGGCACTTGAATTATCAAAATCTGTTAAATCTAAAGACTTCTGACTTAAATTCTCTGCTATTATCAGCTTTTTTCTCAACTTTGTTTTTCTAGAGCTCTTTTTTAGTAGGACGTTCATGCTCCGTGACTACCTTTTTCTCTCACATTTTTTTAATGTTTATTTATTTTGAGAGAGAGAGAGAGAGAGAGCACGAGTGGAGTAGGAGCAGAGAGAGAGGCAGACACAATCCAAAGTGGGCTCCAGGCTCTGAGCTGTCAGCACAGAGACTGATGCAGGGCTGGAACTTATGATCCACGAGATCATGAGGGATGCTTAACTGACTGAGCCACTCAAAGCATCCCTCTCACATCTTTTGTTAATCTATCTGTCATACACAAAATATCTAGCTGTGTTCTATAGGGTCAGAACACCCCTTCCCCTCCTTTTCCTCCTCCTTGTTTGTTTGTTTGTTTGTTTGTTTGTTTTGAAAGCAAGCTAGTGAGTGTGTGCCCCGGGAGGAGCAGAGGGAGAAAGGGAGAAGAATCTCAAGGTTCCACACCCAACAGAGCCCAACGTGGGGCTCCATCCCAGGACCTTGAGATCATGACAAAATCAAGTCGGAGGGTTAACCAACTGAGCCACTTTGGCACATCTCTCCTCCTTTTTTCAATTGAATCTTCAATCTCTAATCACCTAAGCACACTAATTGTATTCTTTAATATTTTTGCTTTCCTTTTACATAGCATCATGTTTTTGTTATATTGACCTAATGTCACCTCTGATTTCTCTGTTTTACAAGAAAGGATTTTGTTTTCTCTTCTTTCGTTTACTGAATTACTCATTACCTTTTTTAGCTCCATAATCATCTTTTCTGTTTATCTTGGTATTTCTCTTTGATGCTGTTGATTTTGCAGTCAACTGATGATCTTATTTGCCTGTTCATATTTAAGAAGAAAGAATGGTTAAGGGATATAGGTTTCTTGGGCAAATTTGCAGACCTGCAAACAGTTCTTTTCATGTACATCACTTGAATATGCAGTAAGATTTGTTCATATGAGTACAGTGGATCATTAGGCTTATCATAGATTTATGAAGCCAAGTTCTAGGTATGCTATTACACATCATGTGTCAGAACAAGCAGAGCTGTATTCAGGGCTTCAATATACACATCAGCCTTACTGTTTCTCTCTCCAGATATCTCATTTAATTTCTTTCATAAACAATGTCCTGGGGTTGTTGTTTTTGTTTGTTTGTTTGTTTTGTTTTTCCCCCCATAAACACAAATGCTGGGCTACCTTGTAGCAGTATGGCTTGGCATATTATCTAAAATAATCACTCTTATATGATCATTCTCCTTCCGTGTCATTTCGGCCTCTAAGCCCAAAGCCATTTCAGTGGTCTGATGGAAACACGATTCTCATCTCCCAGGGAGGAGAGACTTTTTATAGCAAATTCTGCTCATTGATTTACACACTTCTACTTTCAGTCTCCTAAACCTCGCTGAAATAGCTATGATGATATTGATAACCACCTGTCCTATTTGGTTCTCTGGGTTTATTAATTTTATGTGATCCATGTCGTTTTTATTCAGAAAGCCCTCAAGAGGAAAAGGGGATTAATTCATTTTCTCACTATTTCATCTTGAATTGGAAGTCAAGAAGAGATATGCAAATTCTCAGGTTTCTAAAAGGTCATCATCTTGAAATAAATAAATATTAATGACATGCACATTTAAAATTAATAACAATGAAACATTTGTTTCTTTTCCCTAAGAGAATTATAAGAAGTTATCTTAAAGCTCTTGTGAACAAATGATAAATTTTAAGAGAAAGCAAACAAGCAGAAATTCCCCTTTAAGGTTTTTCAAGACTGAGATATGACCATAACCAATGAGTGGACATGATATTTGAAGCTCAAAGTCTGAGTCATGTTTCATAGTTAGAATATGAGGATCCTAAAGATGAACTAAATGAGAAAGAGAGAGCGCGCGCGTGTGTGTGTGTGTGTGTGTGTGTGTGTGTGTATATTCCCCTTTCTTTTGGAAACTAAAGATACTTGTTTCATGGCAAAGATTTAGCCAGGATTATGGGATTTATGAGAGAAAGGGTTTTATTATTTTACAGGAAGCTTTTTATCTGAATCATCAGTATATGGCTTGTTACTTATCAGTTCTGTCATCCTGGGATCTTTTTCCAGCAGAATTTATAATACGATAGCTCTTATTCCTAAAGGGATATGAAAAGTGCCACTTAGTGAGCTGCTTCTGTGCCACCAAATACTATTTGGATTTCCATTTTTACATTGTAGTGAAAAGGGCCATTAACTCTTCATTGAGAACTCATTTGGTACACAGGTATTAATTTAATTATTCTTTTATTGGAAGCATGGTTGAAGGCAGTTATAAAGTTACTGATTTGACTTATTTCTGGTAGTTGCATATATCTGATATTTTATTAATATAAAAAATGAATTATGAATGGTATCATAACACACTATATTGTATTATTTTATAATTAAGCTATAAATTCGTTCTTATTTTAGTAGTGATAATATGAGAAATTATTGCCAAAGGTCATGGTCCATAATAAAAGATACACATTTTTCTTTCAAACAACTTACACATATGCCAAGATTTTATGATAATTTTCTCATTTTGACTACTTAAATGTATAATGGAAGTTATTGATATCTGTTCCTCAAGAAGATCCAGAATTGCGATATTATGAAGTGCATGTACAAAGTGATTTCTAAATACGGGTTATTAAAATGTCAGATGAAACAAATCCTCCGTATTTATAAGTGTGTATTTTCTCTGGAAATCATGCTTGTAAACAATGTGCACTTTCCAGGGAGTCAGCAATTTGGGGCTTCCTTTTGCACAAGTACAGTGAAGATGAAGCATCCCACACTGTACATTCCTCGGCTAAGCTGTGATATAAGCTAGACAGGAAATCTGTGACCCCAAATTAGGGTGTGTATGTTCAGTTATTGTAGATATATGGTGATTAGTTTGTGCCATGGCAACAATTTAAGGTTTTGCCAGTTTTTCCAATTGCATTTCACTTCTTAGAATTTATGTCAAAAGTCGAAGGTCATGATTTTCAGCTATTAATCTTTCCTGTCTGGAAAAAAACAATCCAAGTGTGTTTAGCTGGAAGAGCTGCCTCAAGCTGTTGACTGTGCAGGACTAAACTTTCAAATGTTGCAGTTTATGTAACCAATCTCCCATACTTACATTTCAATGACAGATCTTTTTATTTTGTTTATCACCAAATGACAACGCGAACATGTCATGATACGGCTTTAGACATGCTGTGTGGTCATTTGAAGCAGTATTTCTAAATTGATTTTTTGGCCCAGGTCTCTCAAAACTCTTTAAAAGCATTTCATTGTTATAAAGTCTCTCAAAACTTACTTCAAGCATCTTATTGTTAGATGCAACTAGGGAGAGAAAAAATAAGCTTTTTATTTACATAAGGATGAGAGTAAATCACTTTGTCTTCTTGATTATCAGTTGTTTGGTTAATCAGAAAAGCTATGTTATTACAGTATTTTTTGTAGGCAGCAGTTTAGGAGAAAAACTGCAAATGGTGTCATGGTGAAATGTGTTACTGGAAATTGAAATTCCAATTTTAAAATTAGACAGACATTTTATGTGTTTATCATATTAGAATAATTAAGTTTCTGCTGCAGATTAGAATGTAAACTTTTAGCAAAAGTATACTCTTGCTATATTTTGGTAACACAAATGTTATTATGAAAGCACTGTAGGGTTTTGGGCTTTTCTGGATAATTATGAGTAAATGATCATTTTGTAATGAAATCATCCTCGGCTTGTGACTCTCAACTGATTTTTCCATCTGGTGTTTGTCATGTAAAGAGGTCCATTCAGCAGTATTAAGCAGTTTGAAAAAATACCAACCAAACTTCTGTATTTACAGAAGGTCCTCATTCAACGTGGTGTTTCCAGATTTCTCTCTCTCATATTTATATTCTCTTTCCCTCTCTCTCTCTGGAGGGCCTTTTCTTCATAGGAGGGCATAAAGAACGTTGGCATTTCATTCCTACTTCACCTAAAAAGTTGAGTTGTTCAATCATTTTCTATCTATTCCTCATTTATCTTACATAGAAAATATAGGGGTGCCTGGGTGGCTCATTCAATTAAGTGTCCAACTTGTGCTCCAGTCATGATCTCATGGTCTGTGGGTTCGAGCCCCAAGTTGGGCTATGTGCTGACAGGCTCAGAGCCTGGTCCCTGCTTCAAATTCTGTGTCCCCCTCTCTCTCCACCTCTTCCCCACTCTCTCTCTCTCTCTTTCTCTCAAAAATAAATAAACATTAAAAAAATAAAATAAATATAAATACTGCTTTAAACAGATTTGTTACTTGGGTAATGTTGAGGTCTGCAAAAAAAATAAAGGAGATCCAACCATAGGACATTTATTTCTTAATCTCAATTTCTAAATTATTATCTGATAATAATCATTTGATTACAATAAACTTGTTCCTTCTACCTCTACCACCAATGTACCCTTTTGAATCAAGCCCCCTCTTTATCCACACGATTAAGTGCAAATTATCTAGTTCAGCCATATATCAGAGAATTCTTTGTAAAGCTTTCCCATGTATGAGTCACCCATTTCATAGTTGAAATATGCACAGGTCCAGTGTTCCAGAAAGTTTCCAGGATTTTTTTTTAAGAAAAGAAAAGAAAACAAACAAACAAAAACTTCATTGAGTTACATGTTCAAAACTGTGTTCTGTCACATTTTTCCTTGCTAGGTGTTTCCACTTGCCAGACCTGTTCACCTTCAGATGCATCTGCCCTGCCCTGCTTGCCCTGTTTTATCTTGCAGCAGAACCCTACTCCTGCAAGATGGGTTTCTTAGCTGACTTTTGGCTGGGTTTTGCCATCTGAAGCACACTGAGAGTGTGGAGGGCAGGAGTGGAGAATGTGGAGTGATTTCACTTCTTGGGGTCTTAACAATGTCTTCCCCAGTTGACACCATCTCTTCTGGAAGATCCCAAAATGGTTTCAGTGTCCTCCACATGAACATGTCTTTGAGTTCCAGTAAAATGACTGGCCCGTTGTCCCTCAAGTGTAGATGCCTGTCGTTACTAATGCACAGTTCACTTTCCCATTCTGGTCTGGCGTGGTGCCCCTCTGCACTGCTCTCGAGCCAGAGCCTGCACCCCACCATCTGGCTTTTGAGGTGAGGCACCCTGGCACTGTGACTCTGAGGAGGGGAGGGAAGGGAGGCATCCATGAGCATTGAGGTTTGTGTGAGACTGGTGAAAGCCAGACTCCTTATGAACAACTCTGGAAAAAGGGGCCACCAGCACCAAGGGGCTCCCAGGTGCACCACCCTTGTAGAGCTCCCAAAATCTTATGAGATCCAGCTTCCTCTGGGGAGCATGGCAGGGGCTACAGCACCTTAGAGTCTGATTCTACCATTTTCTGAGCCATCCCTGACATGCAGCACATTCTAGCCCATTCCCCACTGCCCCTCTTTCAGGACCTGCACTTACTCCTCCCACACATACCCAAAGTCACAGAGTAAACCCTGCAGGCTCCAACCATGCCTTGTTTGCTTTCATGGAAAACTCCACATTCCTCCTGCATGGATCAAGGCCCCCTCACCAACCCTCCAGCATCACCCATAAAAGAAAAACAATTTTTTAATGTTTATTTATTTTTGAGAGCGAGAGAGAGAGAGACAGAGCGTGAGCAGGGGTGGGGCAGGGAGGGAGGGAGGCACAGAATCTGTAGCAGGCTTCAGGCTCTGAACTGTCAGCACAGAGCCCAATGGGGGGCTCCAACTAGGGGCTTAAACTCACGGACCACAAGATCATGACCTGAGCTTAAGTTGGACATTTGACTGAGCCAGCCACCCAGGTGCCCCAAGAAAAACATTTTTATAATGAATTAAAAAGTTTTTTGTTATAGAAAACAATTAGTCCTCAACATCTGTTCTTGTTAAGTTCCCTGTAAAATAGTAAGCTTACATTCCATACGGTTTCTCGTGAACAGGAAATCACTATGCTTTTGGTCCAAGATAATCTTTGGGTTGCTTCGTTCAGTTTACTCTGGTTGTCTCTGTAACCGTCTTCTAAATGATGTCACCAAATACCTGCTTGGAATTTCCTTTGTTTTAGCTACCCAAAATAGTTCTTCTTTTGCTCACTGGATCTTAACAGACACAGGCATCCACTTATATTCCCAGATGATGGGCAGGAGAAAAAGATTTTACCTCTGCCTATATGCTGTAACATCATATGCTTTTCATTCCAGTGGAAGAGCCACCAGTAAATAGGATAACTAAATAATGTGTGTGATATATTGGAGAGTAGTATGTGCAAGAGATAGAGAGCACAGGAAGTGAATAGAAAGTGGGATTAATTTTAAAAATGTTCATGGCAAAATTAAATTACACAAAACTCTGTCTCATGAGGATTTTCCTTAGCTGAGTCTTTTCCAGCACTGGGGTGGTACCTGGCACAAACCAATTCTCAAAAAATATTAACTTGAAGATATGAATATAAAGAAGGGAGTTATGTGTATGGACTAGAGTCATTGGCAGTAGTTTTGTGGAAGAAACATGATTTCATTTAGTTCTTGAAGCACAGAAAGGATTTGGAAAACATTACTTTTGTGTAACTGCTCTTAATTAAATCAATACTCTTCTCTATTCCGTATCTCATAGAACCTTGGCGGAGATGATATTAAGGCTGAACTGCATGTCTCTTCCTATTCCAACATCACTTAGAAAGTAATGATTTATTTGCAAGTTGAATATATTTGTGTCCATGTATATGTATGTAAAAGTAAAGGGGAAGTGAAATTCTCCTATTACACATTAATCCCCCTAAATTCAATACTGCTATTTCAGTTACGTTTACCTCATTTTTAATTTTGCCTTATAGAAAAGTATATTTTAGATATCAGTCTGTTTCAATAAACTCAAAGTTACTTTCTAATTTGTTTGGTCTATTGAAATTTTATTTTCATTTCTTCACTCAGCAAATATCTATTGAGAGCCTACAGTGCTCTGAGGACTATTGTAATTTCTGAAGATACCACAATGAGACATGAATGTCTCCCTTTATGGGCTTACATTTTAACCGAAGATGTAGGGGGAGCAAGCAGGATAAAAATGTAAAATGTCTGACATGTTTAATATTGATAAATGATAGAGAAGAGAAATGGAGCAGAGAAGTGAAGCTAGATAGGAGGTGCATGTGTGAGTCCTCCCGTTTTAGACTGGTGGGTCAAAGGCCTCAAGAAGAAGAGAAGGTTTCAATAAAAAATGTGATGCAAGCAAAAGTGACCAGCCATGCATGTATATGAGGGAAGAGTGTGTCAGGTGGTAGGAACAGCAACTGTAAAGGCTGGCGCCAGGTAACACCCACGTGACTTAGTGCCTGGGATCACTACCTTGCTGCCAGGAGGATCTCAAGTTTGGCTTTGTTTCATTTGTATTGTTTCCTGTGGCATTATAAATCTGACTCCTATCACAGATAGCTAACATACCAGTGAAATTTCCAAAATCAACCTGTTCTCAAATGCATTCATTCAACTTTCATGACCTTGATATTTTTTTCCATAGATTATTTTATAGGTTTTGAAAAGTGATAGGCAAAGTGGGCAAGAATTTTGCATGGGGCATTATGATCCAGAAGTTGGCATTTAAAGTTACATGCTGGAGAGAGGATGGGAAAGAGAATGTATTCAGTATTCTAATGTTAATAGAAAAGGAATGTCTCAGATATATCAAAAGCCACACCGGGAGTTTGTAAATTGCACAAGAATGAAAATATTATTTTAGGTGAATATTGGGAATCCGGAGTAAGATGGAGCTGACAGGGTGACAGGCTTTTTTTGCGCAAGACATCAGCTCCAGGGAGCAATGAAGCAAGACTCCTCCCTCCTCTTCTGACTTTTCAGCTGGTGCATATCTCTGCTAATCAATGAGTTCAGAAAAGAAGAATTAAAATAAAACCAAATTCCAAAAAAAGTGATTACTCAGTGAGAGTGAAAATGCCTATGTGGAAAATATTTCAAATCAAACCCTCAGAAAACAAAAAACTCTGAATTTCCAAGAAATGCTATGCATGTTGGCAGAGCAAACACAGACACACCCCAGATCTCTGAACTAACATATATGAGGTGTTAATGACCCACGGATTAACATCCACACCCGCCTTCAGCATACAGAGTGATTCAAAGGCCGGTCAGTTCCAAATACCATGGCCAATCAGGAAGCTGAAGGATTATCACTGGATGACACAAATTTAAAAGCAGCAATATGATACACTTTTGAGAGAAAATGCCTCCAAAAAACTTCTTAAGTATTCAAGTTTCATTTGGTTTTCTTTCTGAAATTTAGCAAGTACTTATAAACTAAACTGCTTTTGATTCTGTGCCTGTATCAAAGCATATTTGGTGAAGTTGCAAGAGGTATTTCAATATAAACTCCCACTTTCCTCTTCTAAAATTTTTCCTTTTGGGGCCTAGAAATTTCCGTGTCTGGTTTTATTTTTAATGGAAACTCCTTGGAAAAATGTGAAAAATCCATAGATCCAATAAATGCTTGGGAACTTTGGCATGGGGACATGGAGGTCAGCTTCCGCTGTCTTTATCAAAAATAAATGCAATTTCTATTCTTGTTATTGTTCAAAAATAGCATAATAAACCACTTCAAGGTTCCCACCAGATTAAACCTCCAGGGAGAAAAGTATGTAACAGCAACATAATCCAACAGTACGAGAAGAGTACTGAGTCAGTTGGCATATGAAAAAGTTTCATATGAAGGAGCAGGAGGAGATGGGGTCTCAACATGACAGAACTGAATCTGAACAGGAAAATCTGTCTTCCATTTTTGTCACCCCAGAACACAAAGCCAAATTGGAGTGACTTCATAGAAGAACAACAAAATGATTAGGGCACCAAGGGCTTGATTTATGTGGAGAGATTAAAAGAGCACAGAGTAATGTATATTTTGGCTAAGTGATTGCTAAGAGGAACATGATAACAGTCTGCAAATATGTGAAAGATGTAAATGCCTCAGGAGAGGAAGAATCCTCTGGCAGGATGCAAATGGACAACACAAAGGAAGAAGAAAATGTTTGAGTTAAAAATGAGAAGAGGGGAATATGCTCACCGTGAGAACCAACCCCATTCTTAGAAAATCAGTGAGCATCCTCACTCTTGGGACTTTTGAAATACTCCAAATAAAACCCCAGGAGGCTTACTGAAGGAGCAGTTCTTTGCTGGTGTAATACTATGGAATCAGTGATGCCTTGAGTCAAAGGAAGAAAGGAAGCACAGGTGTGCCTCTGTGCGTGTGTGCGTGCATGTGTGTGTGTGTGTGTGTGTGTGTGTGTGTACCACTCACATGGTATGTGGAGTTGGAGAAGGATAGAAGAGTGGGGTCAGTTGTACTTTGAAAAATAGACAAAGAAAAAAATAAGAAAAAAGAGAAATATTTCCCAGTCGCATTGCAATGGAGCAAATTTTAAAAGTTATGAGTAACTTTTTTTTTTAAGGGGAAAAAAATCTATTGGATTTTGGAGATTGACCAAATATGACAATCAACTCCTGAGGTCTCGTTGCCCTTGTATGACATCACTCACAGGATGTAGGTAATTATATCTCATCCCTACTGCCCACACTTCCTAACCTCAAGGTTAGGGGGGTGGTCATAACTACTTTTTGAGCATGTTGGAATTTTGTATTTAAATGCCTCTTATCCAACCATAATATACAATCATCTTTGAGGCAATTTGTCTGTAACAGCCTGGAGTGGTGTTGCATCAACCTTTGTAAATGCAGAGTAAACAATATTGATTTGAAGAAATGGAGAAAAGAGGTGTTTTCTTTCTCATGCCACCCTTCCCTGGACCTCTGGCTCCCTTCAACACACCACACGCAGATACCAACACATATGTTAGTATCTGAAAAGGCAACATTTACAGCCATTTTCCCTGGGAAAAAAATGGGGAGAATCTTCCACAGAATTAATAATAGGTTGGGAGACAGACGGTGAAAAGGAGAATTTTCTCTCTCTCTGCCCCACCCCCTAGAGTTTTGCAGCTAACCAACAGGAAGGCTGTTTACCTCTAGCAGTAGGTCAAGTGCACAGCCCTCTGCACAGCCAGCACTCTGTGGAGTGACCACATGCTCCAGCTGCCATCCTCGTGAGACTGAGCACATCTGCTTGGAGATGTTTTCAGCATTCCCTGACCTGGGGCATGGGAACCTCAGAACATTTCCTAACCCAGGTCTCATTAGCTTGATACAATTAGATTACTGAAGAATGCAGTTGACGAAAGGCACATATTATTTATAATTTCCATTAGCAGTAAAAATTGTTCCAGACAAAATTTCATAAGGCCATCTCATGTCATTTGTCACACGATTAATCTCACCAAGGGGTTGGGGTGAGGGGAGGGAGATGGCATAAAAGAATTATAGGAAATCTTTCTATGCCAAATATTTGATGTAAGAGGTTTTTTTTTTTTTTAATTTTCTTTCTTTTAGACAGGAACTATTACTACTCTTGGTTTAGTAAGATGTGTGTGTGTGTGTGTGTGTGTGTGTGTGTGTGTTTTGGTTAATGTGTACAGTTTTTGGAAAATATATATGATAAAAATTATAAAATATTATTTTTCAACTTGTGAACTTTTCTGAGAATGAGTTCAGGGATAAGTGATTACTGGGTTGACGTTTACAGTTTAGGGTCTAAACTGTCATTAACAGCACTTAAAAGTAGCACATTGGTTGAAGTGGGAGGTACGTTGGGGGCTAGGTGGGAAGAGGTAGTTTCCAGTATCATTTATCTCTGTTAGGTCCACATGTTCAGTCCTTGCAGAAGACCCCAAAAAATCTTCCCTGTAATTCAGTTTTCCCACTTGTATATTTAGGTGATTGCATCAAATGAACATTAAGAATCCAGGTAGATCTAAAGTCATTTAGTTAGTTGGCTAATGATTAGAGGAGATGAGTACAATTTGTTGTTTGAAAACTTTATAAAGTTTTATAAAAAACTTATATAAAGTATACATGAAGTTATATGTATTTATATACATTATATTATATATATATACATGTATATATTTAAGATAGACTAATATATTGCAAAATGGATTTTTAGATTCTTTTTAGGGGAAAACAGAAAAAAATAAACATTCTTTTTCAATATGTATAGCAAATAAACAGCGTATTAAATGGATAAAATGAACTTCCTCTCTTATAGCTTTTTTCTCCCCTTCTTTGCCTTTACTGCACACTTACGAGAGGATTAGTTATTAAAGGATTCTAAGCAGGGTAAAAAGAAAGAACATGTTCTTTTTTGCTGGAATGATCCAAGAAGACTCTTCAGTCATGCCACTGCAGTGTTCTGAGGAAGATATCCAAGCTAGTTAGGACTTTAATAAAATATGTTTATATGGAATTCAGAGGTCACAAAATCGTTCATTCTCAATTCTATGATCCTCCCTAATAAAGGGCCCAGATTTATGTATTTTCCATTTGTAGACTTCCATATCATAGTTTTTGAGATGATGCTTACACTAAGCATATGGATTATTCTTTGATACAGAAAAAGAACATCCAATTAGGTTTCCTTTTGCTTTATGTTTTAACAATCCTTTAATGAAATAAGGACATTCTACTATGAAACAAATTGTTATGATGGCTGGTAAATTTTAATGTTGTAAAATACAAACAATTATTCTACATCATGGGTTCAAACAGATTAATTAATTAATTTATTTATTATTCATTAGTTCACTCATTTTCTCACTAATTTAATAGACACTTATTAAGCAAATACAATTCACAGATACTCTTGGGCATAAGGATACAACAGTTATGTAGGTAGGTGCTGTGATGAGATACACTGGGGGCTCTGGGAATCCAAAATTAAGTCACTTAACCTTATTTTTAATATTAGGAGGAATCTTCCATGGGGTGCTGCTTTTAAGCTGAGATTTAACAAATAGTAGGGTGTAGCCAAGTGAAAAAACATGGTGAAGTAGGAAACAAGGTGGTGGTTCTATGGCGAAAATGATGCACAGAAAAAGACCCCAAGGAAAGTGTCCCAAGTTGAGATGGCTAGGTTGAAAGGCTTAGACATTTATGTATATGACGATAACCCTCCAGAAAGGTTGTGTCAGTTTATATTCTCACTGAATTTGGACAAGAGAGAGCATATTCCCACAAGTTTTACTAGGGATAAAAAATCTTAAGATTTATTAGCTAAATACTAGTTGAGTATCTTTTACTTAATGCTATGGAGAGTGTGGTCTGTACAGGATTAACATGGATAAGACACAGACTCTGTTCCCCCGCACTTGTCATCCACTTGAAACAAGAACTAAAGCAAAGAACAATATTGAATTATATGTATTAAGAGCACAATTGTGAAATTCACTTAGAAACTGGTGAGGTGTAAGTAGTAAGGGGAATTAGTAGAAGTGGAACAAATATCTACTCACTTGATGAAAGAGTACGGAGAGAAAAAAAATAAAAAACTAAAAGAATAGGGAGAATATGAACAGACTGTATTTATGCATTTACTGGATTACTTTTCAACTTAATATGCTTGTTATAATCAAATTATGAGGCCAGTTGCTTTTGCTATCTATGATCATTTTCAAGCTAAAATGTATAATAAAAGTTCTATGCCTCACCATTGTAAATTGTAATGATCTCTTTCAATCTCTTTATCGTATTTGCTCACCTAAATTCTTTATTTTTTTTAAATGTGTATTTATTTTTAAGAGAGAGAGAGAGACAAGTTGGGGAGGGGCAGAGAGAGAGAGAGAGAAACACAGAATCTGAAGCAGGCCCCACGCTATTAGCGCAGAGCCCAAGGTGGGGCTTAAACCTACGAACCGTGAGATCATGACCTGAGCCAAACTCAGACACTTAACTGACTGAGCCACCCAGATGTCCCTAAATTCTTTCTTTTTAATAAACATGATTATACACTAAGTGCTGATTCATTTCTAAACAATATTCTACAAAACTATGAATCTCTTCTCATGTATCTGTTTTCATAAACTTATAAAAGCATAAAACCCAAACACCTATATTTGAAATTATTTCAAATGATAGAAAATCCATTCTACATCCAGTGTTATTCATTTACAGCTTCATACAATTTTATAGTAGTCACTGCTTTTCTAAGCAGTCATGATCTACATTGAATTTTTAAAAAAATATGTTAGAATTAGAATAAAGAATAAACTTAGACCTAACTTTCCAGAGCCACAAATTGTCCAATTTCATGAGATTTGATGGAAAGTACACAAACTATAGAATAAGTTAGATCCAGATTTGAGTTGTTAGATTTTGCATCTTTTGAATGAAAAAATATTACCCATTTTTATTTATTTTTTGTTTTATTGTTATTTTTAAAAATAATTTATTGTTGTTAGCCAACATACATTGTATACAATGTAGTCTTGGTTCAGAAGTAGATTCCCGTGATTCATCACTTACATACAGTATCCCAACAAGTGCCCTCCTCAATGCCCATCTCCCATTTCCCTGCAGCCCTACCCCCGTCCCATCCCCATCAACTCTCAGTTTGTTCTGTGTATTTAAGAGTCTCTTATGGCTTGCCTCCTTCTCTGTTTGTAACTTATTTTCCCTTATTTTCCCCTGTGGTCTTCTGTTAAGTTTCTCTAATTCCATATATGTGAAAACATATGATATCTGCCTTTTTCTGACTGACTTATTTCACTTAGCTTAATACCCTGTGGTTCCATCCACGTTGTTGCCAATGGCAAGATTTTATTCATTTTCATCATCAATAGTATTCCATTGTATATGTGTATATATACATACATATATACAATGTATATATATGTATATATACATACCACATCTTCTTTATCCATTCATCAGTTGATGGACATTTGGGCTCTTCCCGTAATTTGGCTATTGTTGATGTGCCACTATAAACATTGGGGTACATGTGTCCCTATGAATCAGCACTCCGTATCTTTTGGATAAATTCCTAGTAGTGCTATTGCTGGGTCATAGAGTAAGTCTATTTTTTTTTAATTTTCTGAGTAAGCTCCACACTGTTTTACATAGTGGCTGCACCAGTTTGCATTCCTCCCAACAGTGCAAGAAGGTTCCCCTTTCTCCACATCCTCACAACATCTGTTGTTTCCTGAGTTGTTGAATTTAGCCACTCTGACTGGTGTGAGGTGTATCTTAATGTGGTTTTGATTTGTATTTCCCTGATGATGAGCAATGTTGAGCATCTTTTCACGTGTCTGTTGCCTATCTGGGTGTCTTCTTTGGAAAAGTGTCTATTCATGTCTTCTGCCCATTTCTTCACTGGGTTATTTGTTTTGGGGGTGTTGAGTTTGGTAAGTTCTTTATAGATTTTTGATACTAACCTTTTATTCAATATATCATTTGCAAATATCTTCTCCCATTATGTTGGTTGCTTCTTAGTTTTGTTGATTGTTTCCTTTGCTGTGCTCAATTTTTTTCTTGATCAAGTCCCAGGAGTTCATTTTTGCTTTTATTTCCCTTGCCTTTGGAGACATGCCAAGAAGTTGCTGTGGCCAATGTCAAAGAAGTTGTTGCCTGTTTTCTCCTCTAGGATTTTGATGGTTTCCTGTCACATGTTTAGGTCTTTCATCCATTTTGAAGTTATTTTTGTGTTTGGTGTAAGAAAGTGGTCCAGTTTCATTATTCTGCATGATTCTGCATTTTAAAATATTAGCTACCTAGGGTAAGCTATTTTACTTCTTTAGAACTCTTTGACTTGCAAGTTTGGGTATCATAGTAACTCATATGTATTGAACTAGTTTGTTGACAGTATCTTCCACAGTTAAGGGTACATTGTAAGCATTCAAAGAATAAAGTTATGTTGTAGAAATGACTTAAGAGTTGGGGTAATGATTTTGGAAGTCAGTATTTATTAAGATAAAAGTTAAAGTTTAATCCATAAGGGGATATAGTACCAATGCTATTTTTTTCATGGCATAACTTTTGCTGTTTAATTTGGACAAGCTGAAATTAACACAATTTCAACTGCAACCCTTATGTTTTAGGTTGTGGAGGAAGGGAGTTCAACATTAACTTTAACTGGAAATTAACTGTTAAATCTGAACAAGCCAAGTGAAATTAAATATGAAATCTCGAAGTATTTCTGCCTCTTGAAACTGAAATTGCATGCATTTTCTATTTTAAAAAGTTAAGTATTTCACTGGTAATGTCTTTATTTTGTATTTGTTACAGACAATTTCATCATCCAGAAGACTACTGGTAAGTGCAACCAATTTCCTACTGATTTAGTCAAATATGGATTCAGGTATTGGTCTATTATTATCTTTTTATCTATTCATTCTATTAGTGGGCATAAAATTATTAGTATTTTTCTTGGTGAATACAAATGCTTGAATTTGGAATTGTTAACATTATGAGACAGTGAAATAAGAAATATTAAATACATATCAGTGGGTTCCAATAAACTTGTCTTAAAAATGCAATAAAAATTCAGCATTAAAAAGGAATATTAAATCTCTTTCACATGAATATTACTGTCATTCTCAAAAATTTCCTCTCACAAGACTATTTTTCCATCAATATGACCAATATTTCCATGTTTATGTTTTGTTTTCCTCACTGATCCTTGTTTTCTATATGAGAAACAATTTTGATATCTATTTTCATTACCTCCTATCAAATTAAGTCCATATCATCCCAATGTGAGATAATGAGATAGGTAAAGAACAAGTTTGTCATCAGTAAAAATGGCTGTCCTAGAGGTCAGATGTGGCCTTAAACGGTAGCAGAGGAGGCCGACTCAGAAGTGTAGGAAAAGGATGTCTAGCTTTTGACAGGTAAGTGTATGGGATTTTCTTCTAAAACTTTGTGATAACAGACCAATTGAATGTTCATCTACAAATGATTTGAGACAATTATTAGTATTTTTTTAAGGTGATATCCTTGGTTAGGAGTTTTTATGCCATTCGCAGTTTATTTTGAATGAATGCAGAACAATTTTCCTTTTTTAGTCTTAATTAACTTTTTCTATACAATTGGGAATCGATAAAATGTGAGGAATCAATTTGGAGTTGGGTGTTCTGGATCATGAGTAACACCTGAGTACCTGGAATCTAGGACAAGAAGTTTGGTAGTACAGATACAGCATCAGCATGCTAGCACATTCCCAGAAGGAAGGGAAGCCAGGAGGCAGGTGGGAGCAGGCCAGAAGAGGTGCAAGGGCAAAAGATCAACGTATAGCACAAGGTTTGGCACATGGTAGGTACCTAATAAATGTTTACTAAATGAATAACCATGAAAGCTTGCTGACAGGTTTGATAGACACAGGTTAAAAAGGAAAAGTGAGGAAAGAAATTCTATGTTTATCTGAAGGTAGATATGGGGATAGGAAAAAAAAAAAAAAGGAAAGATGTTAAGCAGTGGGGAAAACATGGCAAAACCAGATTGGACTCACCTTCTATCAGAGGTCCTTTCAAGGATCCACTTCTCTACTGAAGTAAATACTTAGTTGCCTCTCTTCACTCTTTTGTCGTTACTACTTGTCATCTAGTAAGAAAGCTCTTCTCATTGAGTTTAAAGTTATTGATCTATTCTCACTGAGGCATTACTCATTAAGGACCTCATCCTAAGATGAATAGAGCCAAACAACATTGTTTATGATCTCACTTTATTTCATTATAAGGCATGTAGATAACAAAGATGGAGTAGGAAAAGCTAGATTAGGACATAGTACACCTACTCATATGGACTTAGCTAAAAATCTCTAAGAAATGCATTTATCTTTTTTATATGCGTTTGCCTTCTACCATTTAGCATTCAGAACAGTGTTTATGAATAACCTCCTGAACTGAATCAATTAGAAAATGTAAGCAGGAAAACTTAGGATATTATACTGTTTCTTATATAATGTCTCAATTTAGGAGCAGATAAGAGATCAGATTTGTCCATATGGTTGATCTACGTTGCTGAAATTCACAGGTTGTCTGCTTTCTCCATGTAAACACATTTGTAAACCTCTTCAGTAGCAGGAACTTTTCTTGAATTAACCAAATTATGACCTCTGAAATTCTCTTAGTAGGATTTTAGGAACTTCCCAATCTTTGATTTTTCCTTTCAAGGTATTACTTTCAAAATCTCCTTTCAGACATTATTTAAGTTAATTCTATAGAATCATAAAGTAAATAGGGAGTGCCTGGATGGCTCAGTCAGTTAAGCATCCAATTCTTGATCTCAGCTCAGGTCTTGATCTCAGAGTGCTGAGTTCAAGCCCCAAGTTGGGTTCTATGCTGAGTGTGAAGCTTACTACAAAAAGAAAAGAAAAGAAAAGAAAAGAAAAGAAAAGAAAAGAAAAGAAAAGAAAAGAAAAGAAAAGGAAAGGAAAGGAAAAGAAGAAAAGAGAAAGAAAGAGAGAAAGAAAGAAAGGGAGGAAGGAAGGAAGGAAGGGAGGGAGGGAGGGAGGGAGGAAAAGGTAAATAGTAGATTATACTAATTAGGCAAAAAGAATAAGAATCCTTAGATAAACTTTCAGATTTTATTTGAAAAGACAAATATGATCCACATGAGCTCACCACCCTTCCTACATTGAGAAAAGGTGATATAGTTTGTTTCTATGCTGTTGTGATGTGAAGGGAGGTTGCAAAGGTTCCAGAAGTCTGATGGAATATCCCCTTAGTCCTCCTAACATGGAAGCAAAGATACTTCAAAGCATGGATCTGTGTCTTCCATTGCTGTATGCACATTTATATTTCCTATCTGGATGAGAGCTCACTATGTTGTAGGAAGTGCTTTAACTTGAACAGTGAGAACCATGCTCTGATCCTGACACAAAATAGCCAAGTTCCTTTAATCAAGTTTTTTGGCTTTCTAAGTATTTACTGCCAGATAAAGATGTTCAAGGAAAGGCCTGTCTCCTCCCCTAAATATCTAATATTCTAATATTTGCTATCATGTGAATAAATTTTTCCTTACATACTGAAACATAGCTAGAGATCCATGATCAATACTTCTTGAGCTAAAGCATTCAAAAATATATGCTGATATAACTGTCCTCACAGGTAATATAATTTGTCCTTAAAAACACGATATAGGTCTCCAGACCATGAAGATATTACATCATGGACATCATCCCAAAATGTATGCTTTAAAAGGATCATTGTTAATGTTCTCAAAAACTTACTCACAGTGTTATATTCCTAAGGAGGTTTGATGATCCTGACACATCTAGTGGTTTAAATCTTCAAATATGTTAACGATATGTATATGTATATATAAAATTCATTTGTGATTCCTGGCTGAATAAATCAAGTAATTGTAATCTTTTAGCATTGGGAACATTTTGATCATCTCACACTGTAACAGAGACTGAGGAGTTGAAATTAAGAATCATAAAATGCAGAATAAAATTATAAAGACTTTCTTGTAATACAAAATTCATGGAAACAAAACTCTAATTTCCTGATGGATATATTATATTAATGTAATGGATACCTCAGTGTAGTTAAATTGCATTAAATGGTTATTAATGCTTGAATAAACTTCAAGGAAGTGGGTACTGGTTGAAATGGGATAATATTTTGTTCTGCTAAATTATACGTTAATTGGTATTTCCTCTCTTGTAAAAGGACCTAAAGGGTTTAATAAAATATGTGGTAGAAACATTATTTTTTTTTCTTGAGATATTAAGTCAAGAGTTTAACTGGAAGTGTTTCAAACCTTTCCCAGAAAATTCTTCAGTATTTTTGATGACATGGGTTTTAGGGACTCCCAAAAGTAAATAATTAAAGCTTTTAGTCATCCAAATAATGATAGACTGCGTCATGGGAAAAAATGTTACAAATTGTACAGTTGAGATTTGTTTTCTTACTGCATGTTCCACAGAGGGGAGGGAGGGAGGAGGAGACTGAGAGAGAGAAAAAGAGAGGGAGAGAGACCGATTCCAGAGGCAAGGGCAAGCCATCTTTGTTATTCTCAAGTTACTTCACAAGCTGTATTTGATAATACAAGGAGCAAGACCTTGCAGTTCATTTTCTTTTTATCAGATTATGAAAAGTACTGGAAACCTCAAGTTTTACCTGAGGGATGTGGTGCTTCTGCTATCATGAGGAAAACAGCTGCAACCAAGTACTTGAATCTGGCCAGGCTGGAGTTGTGTTTTGAGTTTCAATTTTTTGAGTAAACTAGGTGATAAAATTAGGTCCATGCCTCCAGATGCTTATAGACAGAGTACCTAAAGATTGTATAGTTCAGGACTCAGCACAAGTGGAACTGGCACAGGGGGCATGTCAGGAAAATTAAGTTGAGGAACTTAGAAAGCATGCATAGATTTACAGTCCAGAGTTAGTGCACTGACTTCTATTTAAACATTATTTAGAAGTTTCAGTGCTCAGTTCTTGTCTTGTGGGAGGCACATCTCATTTTCTTTAGGGTCAGCAGTCATACAATGTTACTCAAGTGTCATACAAAAAAGGAAACACAGGCCACTCAATCTAAAATAATAGACAATGTGGCCCAGTCACAGGGACTACATCACCAAGATGAAATATTTGTAGCACTGTAAAGGCTAAACCCATGGGGCTGGCAATTCCAAGTAAGTAAGACCAACAGGAAGTGACCCCCAACTCCATGGTGACACACTGCTTTCGAATTGAAACACACTTATCAACAGGAAAGTTAAGAAAGGAGAAACCAGGGAAAAGAAGTGAAGAGTCATTAATCAAGGCACCAAAGGGGGAAAATGGTCTGTGCACTTCAGGATAAACAGGAACGTTGTAAGGTCAATGTAAATTCATGGCCATTTAAATCTATCACTGAAAGCTGTGTGTACCCCAAGGCCCTTTAGGGCAACCTATATATATATATATATATTTTTTTTCTCTATTCTTTTGTTCATCTTGAGGGAATACTGGGACAAAATAAAAGGGTTAAACTTCAACTAAACCAATACAATTGAGATGCATATATATAGTCACATAGGGAAGTGAGTAAAATAAGGTGTCTTCAACTTTTAGTATATTTGTTAGCTACAAGATAACATTCATGGTTCAGGATTTTAGGCTTTGTATTGGATTCTATCTTGTTCAGTTTTCTCTTTCTGACATAATTCTCTTTGGAGGCTGCTGCATTTGTTATTTTTAAAGACACGCTTTATCAAGACATGACAAAATCTTACTTTTCCAGTGATTTAAACCTGGGAGGTACCTAGCTTCTAGTAATTCTGGCTGTTTGTCATCTAGTTTACACAGATGGAAACTATTGTTGTTTCTGTTGTGTGTGGATGGTTCAAACTCAAAATCCTGTATCATTATGTCTTCTCTGGAGAAAACATAAAGAAATTATATTGGTCTCCAAAGACAGTGCACCTAATAACACAGTACATGGGAAAATATCTTCCTTTCTCTTAACACTTTCTAGACCGTGCAGACAAAATAAAAGATCTGATTCCATGCCAAGAGCAAAGTAAACACACTGTTGGTCTGTAAGATTTTAATCCAAAAAATTACGTAAAATATTTTTATCCCCTAAAGTAAAAAACAAAACAAACAACAACAACAACACCCCTCAGTCTTTGCACTGCTTTAAATCACTATGAGATGTGGGGTGCCTGGGTGGCTCAGTTGGTTAAGTTGTCCGACTCTTGGTTTTGGCTCAGGTCATGATCTCATGGTTGGTGGGTTTGAGCCTAGCATCCGGCTCCGCACTGACAGCAGGGAGGCTGCTTGTGATTCTCTCTCTCCCTCTCTCTGCCTCTCCCCTGCTCATGTGTGCACTCTCTCTCAAAATAAATAAATAAATAAAAATAAATAAATAAATAAATGAATAAATCACTATGAGATGTGATTGCATTATTTCAGTGGAAAGTATTGGTGACAGGGTAGACCTAGTGCTCTATCTCCTTACTAACTCTGTGAGCTTAAATAAATTACCTAACATCTCCATATTTAATTGTTTTTAAAATGCCTCTTTAAAATGGGGCAACACCCATCTCCTAAAGTGGTGGTGAGGCTTTCATAGCATATGTGCATTTGTTTGTTTGTTTTATAACAGTCCTTAGTTTCTATCATAAAGGAGTATATAAAAAAGAGTAATCATAATTTATGGCTAGCCCAATCAAATCAATTTATCATGGCTTTCTAGAGATATCAGGTGATGTCTTATTTCATAAACTGTACTAACAACAGTGCTTTTAAATAATAATAAACTTACTTTTTTCTTTTTATTATTTTGATTTAATTCATTTATTATTATTTTATTTTTATTATTAATAAAAATTTTTTCTCTAAAACACCTATAAAATTTAGCAAATTCTTCTCTTATTGGACACTTTACTCCCGCCCCCAAAGTCCTATGATTAGAGAAACTTACTGTGTTATCTCAGTGAGAAAGGCATATTATCTCCTTTAGATGACAATCCACCCCCACCATCCCCACCTTGTTTAATTCAGGAAAATGTTCCATATCTTGTGGGACACCTTCCTGCCACAAAGTAGAAGATGTTTTTTTGCTGAGTAATTCTCTTAAAAGAGTGTAATTCTTGGTGTGGAGGGAGTGTAGTTACAGTTGCCAAAGACTTTCAGTCTCTGTTTAGGAGGTTTATAACATTTCTATGTCTCATCCTATTCCTAACCTCGTCCCAAACTGTGGTAGGTCTTAGGGATACATAGTCTAGACAACGGCATTAAACCATGAAAATCTGTTCATCACACATTTTTGTCTGGAGGCTTCACCCCGCCTCCTCCCGACCTCTTGCTTTCCATTATCTGGGGCACTTCGGGGACTGATTGCTACATCTGACTCTTGTAAAGGATACAGCAGCCTGGGAAATATGTAGAAAGGAGATTTTTAGGTGTAAAAAGACATAAACTTAGTCTACAGCTATGATACAGTATGAATAACTGAGAAGTGATGGAAGAACTGAGAAACAGTGAATTCCTTTTGGTATATAGGAAATGGCAACAGGTTAAAAGAAGAAATAAAAGAGAACAGGAAGATGTCAGTTATCAACTGCATTTCTGGACAAACATAAGAGAGTGGCCATATGATTTAGAAAATGATAAAAATGATAATTCCACTGACGAATTTTATTCAGATACCTAAAATAAAATAAATTTTATTATTTTAATAGTATTCAGATACCTAAAATAAAAGGAAATCCCATGGGTCACTTATAAAGATAGAGATTTTATATTCCCCTTTTGCTGACAAAAGCAAGAGTTAAAGATTGAAAGGTAAGTGAAAGCTTCACGGTGGAATCAATCCCAAGATAAGAACATTTAGAAACCTCTGGGGATAGGGGGAAACCTGAAAGAAACACTTAGGGATGTTCATTTTACTGGTCAGTATAACTGAGGGCCTTGTGTAGGGGAAGACCAGCCTATTGCCAGTGCTTTCTGTGACCAAAAGGGAAGGTGTGTGCTCCAAGTGAAACTGTGCAGACAAAGAATGTGAGAGCATATGGACTTCCAGTGACGGACACTGTCATAACAGCCAGGCTGGTCATTTGTTATTTCCAACTGTTGAGCTCAGGGGCCAGCAATTCATAGCCTTTCCATAGCATTCAAGTTTATTGCTTCTGCTAGAGTCAGAAGGGGCAAAGTAATCTTTCTAATGTATTCCGTGGCTTTTGAGTGAAAATCTAGCTGTGCAGCATAAAATCTAACACAGGATTCAACTTGCTGATGGGCATAGGTTCTCAGGACATGGATTGCTGCCTGACATGGTGGTGGGCCCTGTAACTATCAGATTGGAGTTCAGAGGACCTCCTTATGTTGTATCTGGAAGCACAAGACAGATATTGGGTCAACAAAGAGGTTAATATAAATATGCAGAAGCAATGGAGTGCAGTGGTAACAGATGTCTGACATGCTGTTCTGTCAAGGGAAATTTGTGACTATGAAATGTCAATTATTAGTGGCCTAATAGTGGTAACATTGATGATTTAGATCATATTGTAGATGATGATAATTATGGAAGGCTGTGTGCTCTCCATTGTGTGGTTGGCTTTTAACATGATGCTTCTCATTTAAAAAAATATTATTGAAGCTATTATATTATTACTACATCCTAGGACAAAATGAATGAACTGTTTTCCCAGAATGACAGATGATCACTCAGATGATCATCATCCACTCAGATAAAATCATAGCAGACACCAACTCAGTTAGTACTCCCCAACAGAATATTTTTTTCAACTTTCATTCCCTCAGTTCTCTTTGGCCATCTATCTGCTAGCACTGATCAGATTATTAAAAACATCTAAGCTATTATAGATGAGGAATTAGATTTGATCTCTTCTACTTAGAATTGGCAACTAAAATGTGAATTAACAAGAATGTACTGAGCAACTGTCACATTCAAGACACTGTCTTAGTCATCTGGGGATAGAATGGGGAAAGGACGTGTGGGATACAGAAATGTATATTGTACACACCACAGTCTAGTCTATTATAGGCATGAAATAAACATACATGGAAAGCTTAGTAAAATGCCAACATTGGATTTTAATTCAAGAACACAAGAGATGCCACAGAGCAATCTAAGATAGTTTTCATTTAAAGAAGGAGGGTGTGAAATGCTATGAATGTAGAGGAAACTGTAGGGTCTTGGAGTAGACTAAAATGAGGTCTTTGAACACTGAGGCTACACGGGTCATTGATACATAGAGCTGAGAGAAAAAGCAGAGCATGGATGGCATGAGCACAAAATCAGGCATGGAGGACAGGACATGCTTCCTAATTCAGTCATGTTAACAAATGACCAGGCTTAGATGTGGGTGTGTAACATTTTAACTATTTTTCAAATTAAATCCAAGGCTAGCCTGGCTGGTAGTGGAGGGCGACTCAGCCCATTTTGAAAACTCAAATGTCCAGAACCAAACATTGTAAGAAAATATCAAAGGAGAAGTTAAAGTAAAGAAACCAATCAAATCTACAGTGAATATGTGTTAGACGAGCGTGAGCAAAATTAAGGTCTACCCCATTCCTTCCCGACACAAATGCAATCACTATGAGATTATAGGCAAGGCATAAGTCATATACATTTTTCCATTAATAGTGTATTTAATTTATGAAAACAACTCCAATAAATTCCTCAGGAGCAGTGTGAAAACGTTCCTTTTTAAGATGTAGTTAGAATGGGTGTGCACATCAAGACTGGAGAGATGTCAAGATGGAAGGCATTAGAATACATTCGTCTATATTCCAGTTCCTGTCACTGCTAGGGAGACACATGCAGGAGCACATCAGCACTGGTTGTAAGAAGGGGAAGCTGCCTTTCTAAGCACAACCTTGCACTTGGAAACATAGGGCTGCCGGGGCCAGAAAAACAAAAGCCCAACTGGACTTGTTAATGGCGTGACACTCTGCTCTGGTATGGCATTTATAAAATAGCTACACATCCAGGAAGACTCCTTAGTTGCTTGGTCACTGAACTTGTTAATGCTTGTTTGCTCTGATTACTGCTTTTGAAATTTATAAGGCCTTTCTCCTCAAGTGTTTCAAAAAACTCTCCGGGCAATGCTTTTTAAATAGTATCTTGTTGTACAGTGTCTACATTGTAACTACATCACACTGTTCTCCACAGTGTGGAGATTTACATTTTGAGATTTAACCAGAAATTTTGCTATTGCATTTTGCTTCCACTTAGATTCTTCAGAATTAACAACTTTCCTCCCCCATTTTCCTATAATTCTCCATACAGACTCAATTTTAAGGATAAATTAGCCAATGTCTTCACTCCCTATAGTGGCTTCTTAGCTGTTTAGTCATTAAGGAAACAGAAGTTCTGTTTCCCAACTTTATGAAACTTTCATAGTACTTCAGGAAGGGCACCTGCTTAATCCAGTAACCAGAATAAGGTACTCTAGCTTCACTGCGCTACTTTCGATCTTCTGTAGTTTTCTCAAAGCATTGCTCCTCCTGCACCCCTTACACCAAACTTGAGAGAGGATTTGACAAATTCCTGCTTGGAAACTCCTTAACTTTCCAAATATAGGCCTCTACACATTGATTTTAATTAATTACCAAAGATTACATAAGTCATCCTGGAGGTCCAATTGCTAATCCTCCCAGTCTGTTCTCATCTAGGACATGGACAATTTATCCATGGTAAAATTTAATTTTAGCTATAATTACAAAAGTTTGAAATTAAATCTCACTAGTGCTATGCTCCCATTAATATGGACAAAATAACTGATCTACATAGGATTAATGTGGGGGACAAAAGTAAGATTTAATTTTTAACTTTTATAATTAATTTGGGAAAATGTGATAAAGGATTTTGTTTCAGAGAGGGAGGAAAAGAGAAAGTTTCAGAGTTCTGAGGAAGATGTTCCAGCCATCCCTCAAATCTCTTACATCCTTAAAGAATCTCGTATAAGGTAATATGAACTGACTCAAACTAAAAATAATGTGTAACAGTTCCTAAACTTGAGGAGTTGAAACTTGAGCTTATAGTACATTTCTCTCCGACAGTTAAAGAAGAGGGAATTATGGAACAGAATTCTGACTTTTTATATACTACAGGACAACCACATGGGCCGCCTACACACACACACACACACACACATACACACACACACACGTATGTAATCATAAGGAACACAATATTCTTACCACATTCAACATTTCTTCATACTGTAATACTGTCTCTGGCATATGAAATTCAAATTATTAGAGTCCAGAAAATTAAAAGAAATGGGCAAGCATATTAAGAACCACACTCTTAGACCTATTCAAGAAAATCTCAACACTTATTTTTCTAGTTCCTATTTGTTCTACTTAATGACAATTCTGGTTTAAGGAATAAAACATTCTCAAGTTTCAAAAATGTCCAACTTAAATTGTAAAGGGAGTAATGAATAGATTCACGATGAACTCTGACCACAGAGCTCTGGGAGAATATGGACAAGAGGGTCTTTCAGTAACCCTAATGTGAACTAGTCTAGTGGGCAATCCTAATGAGTAATAGAATGTAAATGATGTCCATCAGCAAGCTGAGGCAGCAGAGACACTGAATGGGAACTATAGCTTCTTTTTTGCCTCAGACATACAGGTTGATTGGAGATTTCGTTTCCCTCTTCCTTGTGTATGCCTATTGTCTTCACTGTACTGGTAGCTTATGAAGTAAACACAAGATAAAATGAGGTGAGGGGCGCCTGGTTGGCTCAGTTGTTCAGCTTCAGACTCTTGATTTCGGCTCAGATCATGATCTCATGGTTTGAGTTCAAGCTCCTGCGTCAGGCTCTGTAGTAACAGCGCGGAGCCTGCTTGGGATTCTGTTTCCCTCTCTCTGCCCCTTGCCTGCTGGCTCTGTATCTCTCTCTCAAAAATAAAAATAAAAACAAAAATAAATGAGGTGATACAGGGTTTAGATATATAAAGGAAGGAGAACAAAAGAATGCACTAAGTCCTGTGAGTGGTATACCACATACTTTTAGTAAACATAGAAGAGACAATTACATTATGTTGACCTAAATACATCCTGAAGTTTGATAGTCCAAATCTCTCTTATTTTAATGAACCAGGTTTACATTTTAAGAAAATTAAAGATTGATTTCCCATAGGATCAATGATATATTTGGTTATTATATTGCTTGAGAATTTCCAAATAGTCACAAATAAATGTAGAAAAGCTAAAAATAATGCATGATTTTGGAGTAACAACACAATTATGATCAATGAAATTTAGTGATAAGATATATAAATGAAGCACAGTCTTCTCTCATTGGATAGTACAAATAATAGAATGTATAGATTGTTTCAATGGTTAAGTTACCGGAACATTGGAAATTGAGGGTTAATTTTAAAAGATCTGTAGGATGCCAAAAGATTGCAGAGGGAGCATTGACTGCTCATCTAATTAGCATTAAAGAAGTACAAATTATTCAAGAATATGTTTCAGAGCATTTTTGTTGGTGGTAACTCATTTGAATATAATCCTATAATATTGTGTGCCATAAAGTGATGGGAAATACAAAATTATTTACTGATAATGTTTTAATTTATCCCCTTAAAAAGCATCATCTCTCATATTGAAAAAAGGCCAGTAGTTACTGAACTTCACTTCTACATGTCAATGTCCTACTATTGATTGGCAAATAAAGAAGCTTGTTGAAATCAATTAAAGATGGAATATAAACCCAAAGATGAAAAAGAGGCTACTGACAAAATCTGAATGACTTTATTTGGTGGAAGATAACAAACATCAGAATTTCCCATGAACATTTGTTTGATTTTGGTATAGTTCATCCCTAAAACCGTGAAATTGATACTGTTTTTTATCAGTATTAGATCAGACTAAAAATGTGAGATGGTGAATAACACAGATCAGAAACTTCTCTTGTGAAAATCAATTCTGAAATTTTCTTTTTGATTGTTCTCTCCCCACTTTTGGTCCTGAAATATTTTGAACTCTTCTGTAAGAGATTAAAATGTAACAAATATCTAATCAGCTTAAAGGCGAAATTATTTTGGAATCAAGAAGTTCAGATGACTAAACAATGAAAATAAATCATATTCAAATTGGCCCCACAGAAGAACGAATCAGATATGTTTTATTATAAATGATCAAAGATGTTTAGTTTTCAGAAACTTTAATCTCACTAGTGAGCCAGCATGAGGATATAGTTTGATATAGTGATTTGTATTATTTAATAGTTAAATAAAACTGTGTAATTAATACAATTGTAGTGATATGTCCTTGTCAAAACATCTGGAATAAGAGGCTAATATATGTCCCAGTTTAATTATTTTGGAGAACTTTTGACTGGCTATGTAGATTATGAGATGAAATATTTCTGAATTAGGATAAAAATTCTGGAGGGTTTAGGAAGATATCCTTAAATATATTCACAAACAATTGTAGAGTGTATCCCAACACACGAACTGGAATCTGTACACTTTCACAAAATTCATATCATAAGATAAGATCAGAAAGAGGTAGAACTTACCTATGACCATAGCACCACATCAACAAATGTTTATTTTTCACTGAATATTTGTGACATCTTGTTGGATAGAGATGTGCTCAGACACAGCTCATGTGATTCTTTTTAAGGTTCTTTAAATGACTTACCAAAAGTATACATTTTATGTAAAAAATCTACAAATTTGATGGTTCAGCAGTACCACTCCCAGTAACAAATGAACATAAATGCATTCATATGTTCATCCAAGGCAAGGGCACAAATTCTTATAGCAAGACTGTTCACGACAGCCCCAAACTTGGAAACCACCCAAATGCCCATCAACAAAATGGTGAATAAATAAAGTGTGTTATAATCACATAATGGAATAACATAACAATAAGAATGACTGATACACACAACAACATCATGCCGAGCAAAAGAAGCCAGACACAAATGAGCACACGCTGTATAGTCCTGTGTATATGAAGCTCAGGAACAGGCAAAGCTAACCTATCATCTTAGAAGTCAGGATTTATGGGAGGGTAGTAGTCAGAAGGGGCATGAGGGACTTCTAGGGGTGGGGGAAGTAAGGACCCTTGGAATGTTCTATTTCTTGATCTGGATGCTGGTTACACAGGTGTTTTGTGGGTGTGAAAATCCATTGAGCTATATACCTGGTTCATTTTTCTGAATCATGTTGAATTTCAATAAAAAGTTAAAAATGTTTTAAAAACTACAAATTTGGGGGGGGAACTACAAATTTTGTTGTTGATTTTATAGTTCTTAAGCATGGAGTAGTGATTATTCTAACTCACTTGATGACAGGCATTTTTTTTTTTTTTTTCTGAACATATGAGAAAACAGTGTACGGAAAGGCATAGTGCATAAAAATTAAGAATGTGGTTTCTACACTGTGATCTGTATGTCTGTGTCCCTCCAAAATATATATGTTGAAATCCTAACCTAAAATGTGATGGTATTTGGAGGTGGAGACTTTGGAGTTGATTAGGCTATGAAGATGGAGTCTTCATGAATGGAATTAAGCCCTTATCAAATGGCCCAAGAATGCTCCCTTGCTCCTTCTGCCATGTGAGATTAGAGCAAATAGATAGGTATCATTGAGGAAGCTGGTCTCATCAGACACTGAATCCAAGGGTACCTTGATCTTGGACTTCCCAGTCCCGACAACTGTGAGAAAGAGATATTAGTTGCTTATAAGCCACTTGGTCTCTGGCATTTGGTTATAGAAATCCAAATGAACTAAGACCTAGTATCACATTGGTTTGGTTCAAATCTCCAGCTCCAAGGTATTAGTTTTGTGACTTTGATTAAATCTCTCAAACTCTTCAAACCCTTAATTTCTCATTTGATATATGAATGTGAGAATAATAGTGTCTAATTCCATAATGCCACTGCTAGGCCTGGCAACATTAAAGACTCTAACATAATGCTTGTATGACACAAATAAAACACAGAGAAAAGTTACCATGTTTGTTTGTTTGTTTAAATTGAATTATAATTAAATTTATTTAAAATGAACTCTTTTGGGAATCTACCATATTTGACTCGTGTATAGAGTCATGTAATTACGAGCAAAATCAAGACACAAAGGAATTCCATTACCCCCCACAACTCCTTGTGCTACTCTTTTGTAGTCAAAAGATGATTTATAACCCATGATTTATAACCCTTGTAGCCACTAAACTATGCTCTATCACAATAGCTTTATCTTTCCAGAATGTCATATAAATGGAACCATACAATATATTGAATTTCGAGACTGCTTTCTGTCATGTGGCATAATGCATTTGAGATTCATCCATATGGTTGCATGTATCAATAATTTATTTTTCTTTTGTTTTTGTTTGTTCATTTGTTTGTGCATTTCCTAGTTCAGGGATATTTGGGTTGTTTCAGTGTTTACTGATTACAAATGAAGCTGCTATAGACATTATGTATAGGCTTTTGTTTTGTTTTTATATAAGACAATTACTGAAATATACTTCACATAGATTCAAATCATGTGTTTAAGGAGTACAATTCATTGGTATTCAGTGTATTTATAGAGTTTTGCAGCCATAAACTCAATAAACTTTAAAATATTGTTATCACCCAATGGTGAACTCCATTTTTAATAATTTAAGGAACTGTCAAACTGTCTTCCAAAGCAGCTGCCCTGCATTACAGTCACATCAGTGACGTATGATGGTGCCACTTTCTCCACATCTTTATCAGCAACTGGTTTTTCTCTTAGGTTTTTATTATAACCATCCTAGTGGCTGTGAAATGGTATCTCATTGTGGTTTTTATTTATATTTCCCTATGGCAGATCTTTTAAAGCACCTTCCATGTATTTTTAAGTCATTTGTGTATCTTTTTTAGATATAGATTCACATTTTTGTCCATTCTTTTAATAAATGGGGTGTCTTTTTATTTATTTATAAGAGTTATTTATATATTCTAGTCTCATCAGATACATAATTTGCAAAAATTTTCTCCCATTATTGGGTTGTCTTTTCTATTTTATTTTATTTTATTTTATTTTATTTATTATTTTTTTTAAATTTTATGTTATTAATTTTATTTTTATCCCCATTGCTATTTCACTCATTCCACCACCCACCTCCCCTCTGGCAACCACCAGTTTGTTCTCTATATTTAAGAGTCTGGTTTTTTGTTTGTCTCTTTTCTTTATTGGCTTTGTTTCTTAACTTCCACATATGAGTGAAATCCTTGTGGTGTCTGTCTTCATCTGACTGACATATTTCACTTAGCAGTATAGTCTTTATGTCCATCAATGTTGCAAATGGCAAGGTTTTGTTTTTTTATTGCTATGTAATATTCCATCATATATATATATATATATATGATACATATACACATATGTAAATATACCATTTCTTCTTTATCCATTCATCTATGGTTATATACTTGGGTTGCTTGTGTATCTTGGCTATTGTAAATAATGCTGCAGTAAACAGGGCTGTATATGTCTTTTCAAATTAGTGTTCTTGTTTTCTTTGGGTAAATAGTAGAATTATTGGATCATAGTTTAATTCTACTTTTAGTTTTTGAGGAACCTCCATTCTGTTTTCCACAGTGGCTACACCAGCTTGCATTCCTATCAACAGTGCATAAGAATTCCTTTTTTTCCACATCTTTGTCAACACTTGTTACTTTTTGTGTTTTTTTTTTATTTTAGCCATTCTGATGGGTGATATTCATGATGGTTTTGATTTGCATTTCCTTGATGATTAGTGATATTGAGCATCTTTTCATGTGTTTGTTGGCCATCTGTATGTCTTCCTTGGAAAAATGTCTATTCAAGTCCTTTTTTCATGTTTAAATTGGGTTGTTTATTTTTTTGATATTAAGTTGAGTAAGTTCTTCATATATTTTGGATATTAACCCCTTATCAGATATATCATTTGCAAATATCTTCTCCCACTAAGTAGATTGCCTTTTTGTTTTGTTGATGTTTTCCTTAACTGGAAAAGCTTTTTATTTTGGCATAATTCTACTAGTTTAATTTTGTTTTTGTTTCCTTTCCTGCTTATAGTTTTAGGTCTTAAATTTTAATCTGTGTTCCATTTTGAGTTAATTGTTGGGTGTGTTGTAAGCATTTCAACGTTATTAATTTTTTTTTTGCATGTGGAATTCTAGTTTTCCCAACACAGTTTTTGAAAAGTCTTTTCTTTCCCAATTAAATTGTCTTCCCACCTGTCAAAATCAATTTACCATAAATGTATTACCATAAATCAATTTCATTGATCAATATGTCGACCCTTATGTCAGTATTATGTTCCTTTGATAACTGTAGCTTCATACCAAAATTTAAAAACAAGAAGTGAGTGATGTCCAACTTTGTTCTTCTTTTCCAAGATTTTGGCTATTTTGGGTTCCATGATTTTCTGTAAGACTTAGTATCATCTTGTCAATTTCTATGGAGAAGAAATCAGGGACTTTAATAGCACTTATATTGAGCCTGTAGATCAATTTGGGTAGTATTGTCACCTTAAAAATATTAAGTTATCTGGTTCATGAACATATAATATTTGAAAAATTTGCAAAATAAGCATTTTGCAAATATTTAGATCTTTAATTTTTTCCAACAATGATCTGTAGATTTGTTTGTCTTATTCCTGTATTCACTATTTATAGCTTTAGCATCTGTAGTGATAGCCTCTTTTATAATGTTATTATTAATTTCAGTTTTCTCTCTCTTTTTTTTTGTTAGTCTAAGTAGTAGTTTATACATTTTTCTTTATATTTTCGAAGAACTTTTTGTTTATATTGATTCTCTCTTGTCTATCTTAAAATAATATTCTATCCTTATTTTTTTCATTCATTTTGCTTGCTTTTATTTAATTTGCTATTCTTTTTTCCATATCTCAAGTCAGAGGCTGTAATTATTTAAGACCTTTATTATTTTTAACACAAATATTTACTGCTATAAATTTCCCTCTCAGCACTGCTTTAGCTGCATTCCACAAATTTTTATGTACAGTAATTCAATTAAAATATGTTTTATTTTTCTTTGTGACATATTCTTATAACCATTAGTTATATAAATGTGTGCTGTTTAATTTCAACTTCATTGGGGATTTTCCAGATATCTTTCTCTTACAGATTTATATGTTAATCCCAATATTATGAGAGAACATACTTTGTATGCTTTCCATTCATTTAGATTTTTTATGGTTTGGCTTATGGCCTACACATGGTCTTAGTGAATATTTCATGAACATTTGGAAGAATATCTGGTTTGTGGTTTTGGAGTGTTCTATAAATGTCACTTTCTAATTCAGAGATTGGCAAAAAGATTAAAGTGAAAAGTAGTAAATATTTTAGACTTTGCAAACCAAGAAGCAAAATTGAAAAGACTATGCAGATACTTATATAACCATTTAAGATGCAACCATTTTAAAGTGTAAAAAACATTCTTAGGACCTGGGCCATATCAAAAATGGCGGTAGTCCAGATCTGATTGGTAAGCCATAATTTACCAAACCCTGGTTTTAGTTAGTTGATAATATTGTTAAGATATTTTTTTGTATCCTTCTTAATATTCTGTCTTACTGCTTTGCCAATTATTGAGAAAGTGTGTTGAAATCTTCCAGTGTAATTGTGGACTTTTTTATTTCTCCTTTTTAAAATCAATTTTTAGTATCTCTTGCATTTTGTAGCTCACTATGTACACATAGTTTTAAGATTGTTCTGGATTTGGAGTTTACTGAACTCCTTGAGTCTGTGAATGTATGCTTTTTACCAAATTTAGAATGCTTGTAACTACTGTTTCTTCAAATATGTTTTGTGCAACACTTACTTTCTCCTCTTTCAAGAAATCCAACAAAAAAATATTAAACATTAAAATATTATTCCACAAGTCACTAAGGCTCTGTTCATTTTGTTTTCCCTATTTTTTTGTTTTGTTTTGCTTTTGTTGTTGTTGTTGTTGTTGTTCAGATTGGTCAATTTCTATTGTTCTATCTCGATTTTACCCTCTCTTTCCTCTGTCATCTACATTCTACTAGTTTGAGCCCATCTAGGGTTTTTTATTTTTTTTTCCAGATATTGGCTTACTTTCTGTACTAAAATTTCTATTTGCCTTTGTTTTATAGTTTCTATTTCTCTGCTTAGAATATGTAACTCCCCATTAATTTCAAGAGTGCTCATGCTTACCTCATAAAGCTTGAAATAATTTCTTAAGTTTGTTGTGTGATACTTCCAATATCTGTGTCATCTTGGGATTGTCATCTGTTGATTTTCTTTTCCCTTGATAATTGGTCAGATTTTCCTGGTTTTTGGTGAGATTGTCCTGGGTCCTGATGTTTTGGGTAACTTTGGAGTGTGTCTGAACACCTGGAAACTGTGTTATGAGATATTGGGTCTTCTTAAAATCCAGTTGATAATGCTGGTTTTTGTTTGTTTCTTTTAGCAGGCAGTAAATTCATGCACAGAATGGAAGTCAGACTGCCTTCTGCAGGTGGTCATTCTAATGTAAATTTAATATGCAAAGAGTTTACTATGTTCTTTGAGTCTGCCTCTCACCTGAGAAGTAGCAGTGGTTTATCTAGTAGCAGTAGTTTATATAGCACATTTTTCAAACCCTTGGCTATGCTTCTTGAGTACATCCTGCACATAAACACTTGAGGGTGAGCTCAGGACTCGCATTGGTTCATACTCAAATATAGGTTCTCCAGCTTATTCAGCCACAGGTTGTATGGACTGTATGGACTTTTGTTTTTGTTTTTGCTGTTGTTGTTGTTGTTGTTGTTCTATTGCCACTGGACAGAAAGATGAGGTTCTCTCAATCTTTTAGCCTCCCAAGTTGTACAAATCCATGCATCTGGGCCTGCCCTTGGGGCAAAGTAAAGACAGAAGAGATAGACAAAATTTTGGGGAATTCTTTTACATTACTTTTTTGTAATGATACCCCTCTAATCTGTTCATGAATCCAGAACTATGGGTGTTTTTCTTAATCTTTAGGTATTTGTGCCACTTCAGCAATGCGATATTGTAGCTCCACATTGGGGCTGGCTCTGAAACAGGAGAATTCTAAAAGTGGGGGAATGAAAAATTATCCCTACTATCGTGAGCTCACAGGTGGCTTTTTTCCTGGCCTTCTGGCCAGAAGGAGGCATTACAAGAGATTTAGATGATGGTATCCATCATACAGTTTAATTTGTCTCACAGTGGGGACATTAAGGGGAAACAAAAACATGAAACACAACATGACCATATTAGTTTTTATTTAAATTTTAATATCCTTCCCTATTCTCCTGTTCTTATTTGCTTTACATATTCCTCAAACAGTTCCTTTTTGTATTTTGTTAAGTTTTAAGTAATCAACTGCAGTTTGCTTACTATAATTGGAAGTCTTACTCCTCCCTTTTAATTCCGAGGCAACACACACACACACACACACACTCTCTCTCTCTCTCTCTCTCTCTCTCTCTCTCTCTCTTTCTAAAAATAGCAGTCCTGCAAAAAAGACTTATTACTTTGTATGTCTCCATAGTAAATGTTCTAATTTACTTGGTCACTAAAGGTACAGTTTTGTTTTGTTTTGTTTTGTTTTGTTAGCATTAGATAGGGTTGGACTTTGGGGAACAGAGCTCACATTTATGAACAGTTATCTTCTCAAGAATGATAAATTGAAATTGCTGTTTCTAAAGAAAGTGTGTTATTTTTTTCCAGAATCTTCATTTCCTTAAAACCCTTCAGACAACTTCAGAGACAAATTATCATAATCGATTAGTTATGCTGTGATACCTGAATAATTAAACAATATCTTAATGCTAACATTTGATTCGATTTGTAATTAGTTTTTATCCTTAAAAGATAAACTGAGCAAATGTCTCTCAAGTGGTCATGCAATATTGCCAAGCACATTACAAGGAAATATCTTTTCATGAATTTTAAAATTATCTGATCCCCTGTAAATTAAACACACACACACACACACACACACACACACACATGTCACAATTGAAATTTATTACTAAATGATCTTGAAAAGACAGGAAACCTATTTAAGCATATTTTTAAATACTTTTTATCAACACCTGTTTCTCTAGGTGTCTCACAATGTGTGTTTTAACTTTTAAGCTTGGTGTTAAAATTCGTGAGATTCCAAACACACAAGACATTAAAAATCAACCCCTTTGCCGTGGAGTAATTGGAGCTAAGATAAAAGTTATAGTCCACAAAAGGCTAAATATTGATCTGTTCAGTTTGCATCCATTATTGCTGATCTTTCAGGATTTAAATATCGATTGTGCACTGCAGTTACGATAAGCGAGAGCAAAGGCTCATCCATATTGCAATGTTGGGCAAAAGAAGAAGAGTTTTAACCTCAATAAGCCTGTGGCCTAGTTAGAAAATGCGATTCTCCTTCTAAGTCTTTAGCCTGGCTATGAAAAATTAATAATTTATTAAACCATATTTTATTACAGGGCTTTTCCCTTCTGTCTCCCTGGCACAATGCCAATGTACACTATGAAGTAACAGTTGGAAATGACCTCCACTTCTTCAAATGAGTTGTTTCTTTAGTTTGGCTTAGCGTTAATCATTTATTTTTTTAAAAAATACAAGAAATGGTTCTCAGGATAGCTAAACTTTCATGCTCATTGTGGCTCATTGCCAGAACCTAAGATGACATCAGAGTGATGTTACTATGACTATGCCAGCCATCCTACAATTATAATGCATTGCTCTGATGATATATTAAACATTGACTCGGAAATTGAATATATAATTGGCAATGACAGGAGGAAGCATGATTTAATATCTTCCATGCCACCTTCTTTTTCCACCCACCCACCTCCCCCCCTGCCCCGAATTCCTTAGGGTCATGTCTTCTCAATGCACTTCCATTATTTCAAATAAGATATCCTGATGTATGGCACACAATTATAAGTTCCTACCCAAACCCCTTCATTGGAAATATTTTGTACACATTACAGCACTCGAAGGACTATCCCATTCCTTCTTTTTCCCATAAAGTAGAATTAAAGACTCGACTTTTTCCTTCTTCCCAATAAATACTACATGGCTAGTTAAACATTAAATACCTGCTTGTTCATAGATCAAGAAAGCATAAAACAGCTTTGGAGCATCTTACATCGAAGCTCATTTGTTTTCAGTCTGTCCAGAAACCATATTTATAAACTCTCAGCCAACCTTTCAGAGACAAAATATCCTTCACATTTTTACCAACCTAGCAGAATCAACTTCTGCCACATTGTCTCATTGACATTTATTTCTTATAATAATCAGCAAAAAAAGTATTATTGTGACGAAAATCAGAAGGCAATAAGTTTATGTTGCCCTTGAGTCACTACTTTATATTTGTCTTTCTCTGCTTCCTTGGGATATCTTCCATTTATTTTGTCTTTCAATTATCATCGGAGCTGTCAGGTATTTTCCTAAAAACCCTATGATGTGATTTTCAGAAATGTTGTCTTAAATTTATCATCTTGAGAAGAATCCACAGATACTAATTTCCCTTTTACCTTTATTTTCGGGTTTCTAACATCTGACATTATTTGGCCTTGTGAGTTGCAAGAAAGGTATAGCTCACAGTTTGATGACAACTTCCTATACTCTGCCTTTTTCAAGTTTCAAATAACTACATATTTTTAAAAGAATTGCTGTGAGACAAAAGTTTTCAGCTTCATCTCTCTTCACATTTTTTTTTGTTAAAAAGAATGGATAACAAAAAATAAAATTAAAATAATGGACAATGGGTACAGTAACATTTTTATTAAAAATAATGGCATATAGTAAAATTATTCTCAATCCTCACAGATTTCAAAAACAAAATACTACTCAATTTCCTCATAAACTATCCACAGGAAGGAAGACTTGGACAATTGTGTTGTCCTGCAATTAGCAAAATACACTGCAGGATCACATCCACTCAGCCCTTAGACCAGCATCTGTCTTTACTTACGTTGCACATTTTTGAATAAATGAGAGTTTCTCCCCCGATTTTATATTTATTATGTTTACATTTTGTTTTTTTTGGGGGGGCAAGAGTGCTTTCTGGGGACTGCCTTCATTTTCATACTCATCCCTCAAAACAATTAGAAATGATAAGCTTGCTTTGCGTGAAATCTGTAGCATGTAGATTTCAGTTTAAAGACAATTGTCAAGACAGTTCTTCCCAGCAGATTGTCTTTGACTGAGATCGCATACCAACAGAGGTTAAGAATAGCAAGAAATGGCAAGAAAATATCTACAATACGTAATATTTGGATGGCAAAATTGCATTTTAATGACAGAATTGGGTTGACTGAAAGAAATTTTCCATGTTTTGTTCTTGCATGTTCTGCAATTCTCTGGGAACTTTTCTACTTAAAATTGTTTCACCTGTCATCATGAGCCAGAATGGTCCTTGGACTATGAGAGCACAAGAAAATTATGGTGGTTACATTCTTACTGTATAGCCACTGAAGACAAATTTAGGGGGACCTGGGGTTACACTTCATGTATTTACAATAAAGTAATTCATATATATATTATATATATATAATTTATATATATAATTCATAATAATATAATTATATAATTATTATTTTATAATTATATGTAATTATATAATTATTTTATATAATTATATAAAATTATATAATATATTTTATATGATTATATAATTAATATAACAATATAATTAATATATAACATATATAATTAACATATATAACATATATAATTCATAATAATATAATTCATATATATATGTATATATGTACATATATATATATATATATATATATATATATATAACACACAATAAAATCATCCTCAGCCCTCACAGTCAGGATGTCTATAGTCCCCTTAAGTTTATTACTTAAAAAATTACAAAAAACGTCTTAAAATTCTCACTATTTGGTGGAGTTCATTTACTTTAATTTGTGTTCCTCAAAGTGGGTTTGGGCGTATCATATTATTTTCACAGGGGTCTTATAAAAATTTTGGATTCATGGGTCTTGGGAAGATCTGCTAAATCAAATTATGTATAGTAATTTTTTAAAGCTTATTTACTTATTTTGAGAGAGAGAGAAAGAGCATGCACGCAAGCGGGGGAGGGGCAGAGGGAGAAGGAGAGAGAGAATCCCAAGCAGGCTCTGTGCTGTCAATGCAGAGCCCTAGAGGGGGCATGACTTAAGCCACAATCAAGAGTTGGACATTTAACTGATTGAGTCACCCAGGTGCCCCTAGAGTCATCTTATCCTATCCTGGGTCAATGCTGAAAATTTAAGAGCAGATTCCCTAGGATACTAAGTTGTTTCAAGTCCTGCTCTTGACTAAAGTAATAAATTTATTTCATAATATAGAGTCACTGAAATCTTTGCATGTTGTGAATCCAAGCCTAAAAAATACAAACAAAAACAAAAAACAAAACTTTCTCTCTATCTCATACCATATACAAAAATTATTCAATGTGGACCAGGCCTAAATGTAAGACCTAAACCTATAAATGTATTCTAAAAAGTCAGGAATAAATTTTTGTGATCTTGTATTAGGCAGTGTTTTCTTAGATGTGGCACCAAAAGCATAAGTGATAAAAGAGAAAATTGACCAGTTGGACTTTATCAATTAAAAAACATTTTGAGAAAGAATATTTTGTACCACAAGGCTACCATCAAGGAAGTACAAGGATAATCCATAGGGATAAAATATTTATAAATCATAAATCTGATGAGACTTGTATCCAGAACATATGAAGAACACTTATGACTTAATTATAAAAAAAGAAGTACCTCAATTCAAAAATGGGCAATGTATTTGAATATAAATTTCTTCTAAGATATAAAAATATTCAATAGCATTAATCATTAGGAAAATAAAAATTAAAACTACAATGAGATATCACTTAAAACCCTTCAGAATACCTAGGATCAAAAAAGACAGATATTTAGAGAAAAGACTGATATTAACAAGTTTTGAGTAAGATGTGGAAAAATCAGAATTCTGGTAATTTGCTGGTGAGAATATAAAATAGTGCAACAAATGAAAAATGTTTTACATTTCTTCAAAATGATGAAAATGGAATTATCATATAACCCAGCATTTCTACCGTAGGTATCAGGAGAAATGAAAAAAAATACATACCTACACAAAAAGTTGCCTGATTTCAAGCATCTGAGCTCAAGGTGATCACCTGCAATCCCACAACAAGAGGGAGAGAGAGAGAGAGAGACAGAGAGAGAGAGAGAGAAGAACCATTAGCTCAGTTGTGGTCATGTGACATTCAGCATCACATACTATCCGTATTGCAAGACATCACTTGTTTATCAAGTTAAACTTTATTAGAAATATTTGCTCGTCTTGCAGAACACTCACAGAACAGGTTACTTGCAATCCAAGGTTTTACTGTAGTCAGAACTATTAGCAGAATACTTGTCATATTTAATGAAATTTATGATTAGCACTATTTCAACTATTTTCAAAAATCTTCCATTTGTACATTTGCACCAGGCTCTTTACTATTAGGGACAGGATGGCCCTTTACCCCCCCCCCCCCCCCCCTCCCCTGCTACCTCTTATTCTATTCTTCAGCTCTGACTCTATATGTAACGTGCCCAGAGAGGCACCTTCCTAAACCCCAGTTATCCTGGTCATAGTTTAATGTGTTTATAAATCTTCCTCCAAGTTTCTGTCTAAATTACAAGGAAAAGCCTAAATATCTCTCCAGAGCTTTAAAGGTCTCAGTCTGGTCTTTTGTTTTTTGTTTTTTGTTTTTAATGAACCAGCCTTATCGTCTACTGATCCTCAAAAATCTAATTATGTGTCATTCCTGTACTTCTCTGTGTCTCCATGTCCATTCTTTCTTCCTCCCCATCTGCCTAACTGAAATGGAGCTGCCCTCTTTCATCAACTGATGACCTACAGCCCATTCTTGCCCCAAGCCTCAGGATAATTTCCCTGTCTACAGCAGCATCTCTGATTTCAATCATCAGGATCCTCACTACTCAGAGTTGCCTCCACCCATCAATTATTAGACATTCAATGGGAATTTTTTTGGAAATACAGATTCTCTCAAACTCCACCCAGCTGTAAAGAATCAGAATCTAAGGCATCTGGGTGACTCAGTCTATTGGGCATCAGACTCTTATTTTCAGCTTAGGTTTTGATCTCAGGGTTGTGAGATTGAGCCCTGCATCAGGCTGCACACTGGGCATGGAGCCTGCTTGAGATTCTCTCTCTTACTCTCCTTCTGCCCCTCTCCTGCTACAGTCTCTCTCTCTCTCTCTCTCTCTCTCTCTCTTTTTTCTCTCTCTCAAAAAAATCAGAATCTGCATTTCAACAAATTCCCCAGGTGATTTTTACTCACATTAAATTTTTAGAAATGCTGAGTTGGAACACTTAGAGAAGTAGTGATCAATTTAAGCTGGGTGGATATCACGGTTCAGATATCACGGTTCTCCGTAACTTGGCATCTACTTCCATAATGTTACCTATTATTTTTCCTTGGTTCACATTGCCTTTCCCTATCTTCAATATCTGGTGTACTCTTGAGGGTCCAGTCAAAAGTCCCATTTAAAGTCTGCTAAAATATGGACTGTACTTCTAAACTCATTGTAAATATTTAAAATATGGTAACTGACTTGAAACATCCAGTTTTGGAGGAACAGTCAGTTCTTTAGAACTTGGAATAAAACACCAGGTCAAGGGTAGTCTCTTCTTGTAGAGCATTTTATATCCACGACTCATCATGGAACCTAAAATATTGAATGTTTTCTGCCCATATTTAAAGTACATTTTTACAGTGTTTAAAAAATATTTTTAAGGGGATATTATGAGGAAAGTAATCAGTAAAGTTTTTATTCTGACATCTGTTTTCTCCTCTAATGAATTTTTGACATCTGTGACACCGTTCTTAAGCACTAAAGGATCTGGACTATATTGTACATCTTGGTCAGACATATGATATGGTACCTCGCCATTCTGTCTAGCATCAAAATCATAGGAAAAATAAAGGTGGAAATACAGTAAGGCAAAATTAAAAGATATCATGCAGTGATCTTGTGTAGATCTTCAGTGGTCTGTCACATGCTTAATCTCAAGGAGATTTGGATAAACTATTGAGTAGAAAAGACATCATTTTTGATCATCACTGCTTTCACAGAGAGAATAAATCCTTCAAAGTCTATTAAAGGTGACCTTTATAATCTGCCCCCCATTTCCATCGTCAGACCTGATACCTGATTATGCTTCATAACTCCACACCTAGCTCATTTCTGTGTCCATGTATGATGTTCAACAAATATTAGTCTCATGAAGGAATTAATATTCAATGTTAGAAAATACCCAGAGTATTTTGAAGAAACACTAATGTTTGAAAGTTACCACATGAAAAGAATGTTTTCATTACCTAAAAATTCATTCTTAAGTATAAACACCATATATTAAATACGACTTTAAATGAAACAAGTTAACACTACCATGTATATCAATACTAGATATATATTTAGAGATAAAGCTAATTACCACTTGACCAAACACAGCTGCTTAAGCCATGTTAATTTCAACAACTAGTGAATTCTGCAGTTACATGTATATAAAAATTGCATAATCATAAACACACAAATTTCACCACACCATAGTTATCTGGTTGAATTGATTGATTACCTTGAACATTAGCAGTTCTGTCATTTGACTGAACCAGACACTATAGTATTGGATTCTAATCCATTGGTCAAATTACATTCATTTATCTCAATGTTAAATGTACTATCTAGTTAGCATTTAACACAATTTGGCAACATTTATTCGAGTGATTAAGTGCTAAATAAGTTCTAAGACAAGCCTTAGAATTGTATAACATAGGTGTCATAATACATTTTCAAATGCCAATGATATTTTTGGCACTATCTTAAAAAACAATTTTAAGACCTGATACAAATTTGCTTGCAAACCTCCCACTTTATCTTTTAATATTTTACCAAGGAAGTCCTGTGAAAAATTAGCAAGGTCTCTAACACAGAATTTAAATTCTTACTGGCCAATGGAATTCTGCAATTCCATTAACACAAGAGCCTGACATAGCTGAGATTTATATTGCCAGAAACTCTCATTTGATTTATAATCTGGTAATCCTTTTATCCTCCATTTATATGCAGTATAACTTGACGTAAGTGCAAGAATGCCTCCGCTAATAGAATTCACGAATATTGGACGAAGACATTTTTTTAGGCCATAAAGCCTCCCTGAAAAGAGGAAGAAAGGGAAAGGCTGGACCTGGCCATGATGGGATCTGGCTTTAACACAGCCTAATAAAATGAAACTCAGGTTAAAACTGCTGATTTTAGGACATTAGACTGGCATAGAGTTCTCTTTTAGATGGGTCTGTTCCCTCAGCACAGCCCCCATAACTGTTTTACCAGTCCTTAGGCTACAAAGGAGTTAGATATTTATAGTTTTTGGTACATTCATATAAAAAAGTTATGTGGAGTTATGAAGTGGATGTGTATAGGGAGAAGCAAAGAAAGTGAAATCTGGGAGAAGAGAAAGTTCTAAGTATCATACTAAGCTTGGGAACATTCTAGGATATAAAGCAAAGTACAACACAGAACCCTTGCCCACAGTCACTTCATTTACAGAATGGTGTCTTTAAATCTGTCACCATTAAAAAGGGGGAAAAAATGTAAACTAAGAATCCAAGGTTTATATCTGTTTCCATTTTCTCGCTCTTCTCTCCAATCTTCACTCCCTTCCCCAGTCCCATTGTATCCTAATTGCTGAGGATTCTTTGAATTTGGTATGGGAATTAATTTCTCTCAGTGCTTGCCACTTAACAGTAAAATGCTGTTTCTATTTCTGATAATCCATTCAAATGCTGATATTGAACAAGCATTATTTTATTCTCATGATTTTTCTCTATGTTCTGCAGAATTCTAGTTTAAAACCCTCTTAAATATGTAAGAAACACATAGATATATATGTAGATGTAGATATATTGAATTAGATAGTAGGTAGATATAGATAGATATAGATACAGATAGATATAGATATAGATAGATACAGACACGGATGTAGATGTAGATATATCCATTTCTATACATCATATGTGCACGGAGAAACACCATTAGAAGACTATATATTACCTTTGGGAAGTTAGTGGGATATGAAGTGTCTTGGAGATGCTTGCCTTTGTGCTTTATGTTTTCCAAGTTTTCTGCCTGAATATGTATTATTTGGAGTTTCATAACATTCAAAAATATTCTTGTGAAGAAATAAACTTTGAAAGCATCTAAATTATTTAAACAGAAAAGTGTGATGGAGTATAATGATAAGATCGTAGAAAGACAATGCTTTCCAATAATGGGACATCCAAAATGAGGTAGTACTCAGGTAGTTTCTACCATTTTAGCAGCCTTGAATTTCCTGTGATTTGCATTCCATTCTCTCACTAATGATATGTGTTTGTTATTTGCTATTCCAAAGCTTCCAAAATATAGCATGCGCAATACTAAATACACTGTTGGGAAACATATTTTAAGGTTAATTTAACCACCTAGTTGCAACATTAACATTGCAACATTCTATTTTTACAAGGAAAGCAAGAGAAAAAATTATTTATTTACCTCTACACTTAATAGCTTCAGAAATAGAATAGTGAATTTGGATACCTAATTCTACTGAATTAAAGGTTGAACTTTATTTTAATAATATTTACATCAGAGAAAGGAGAGAGAGAGAGATCAGTGAGGCAGACATGGAGGGAAAAAGAGGGAGAGAAAAAAGGGAGAAGTTACATTAGCAGTATGAAGCCAGATTCTATGCCTAGAACCAAAGTTTGACACACTGTCTCTTTGCTTGATGAGAATATGAGTCCAGTTCAGAATGCCTCTTGTCTTCTAAGGAAAGAATATTGTTGATAGGATACTACAGCACAAACACCCTACCTTGCAGTTTGAGCTAAATACAAAGCCTGGTATCATAAAAGTCGTGCAACTAACTCTTCCTCTATTAAAATGCATATATTTATTATTAATTATTATTAAATTTCTTAATTTTAGAGTATTAGAGGGCAATGTAGAAATTTTGTTGACTCATTAGAAAGACCTAATGTGATATTCTGGCTAATGTAACATTGTATTAAAAGGCTGTATTTATAGCATTAATTTTAAGTCCCCATTTGAACTGTTATATTAGAGAATAATACAAAAAAGGTAAATCTAAAAGTTAAACTGAGAATTTTGCCTATTTAGTTTTCTAATTTGCTGAACACACACATTGTCTCTCCTCTTCTTGCCTCGTGTCTGTCCCCCACTAAATACCTTTAACTCCTTACTTCTTTGTTTCCCTCTCTTTTGCCCTTTCTTTTCTTCTTTCTGCCTCCTTTCTCCTTATATTTTAATTTTTTTCCTTCCATCTCACTATCATATAAATAGAACTTTCCACATTACTGTCAGTTCTGAATTCCATTCATTTACTCACAGTGATCACCAAAGACAAATTATTAAATTTCCTTCTGAAGCAATCAGCGTTTTCAGAAATTTCATGCTTTATAGTAGTTCATGATTCAGTCAAAGTGAATCAAATAAAATATTGGTTAAGTTTTATATTCTGCTTCCCTATGACTTGCAATCTGGTTGTACTGAAATAAAATTAGGAAGTTGCTTGGAATTAATTTAAACATTATACTGCATTATACTACAAGTAATCATATGTGTAATGCATTACTATAATGCATTATTCCTTATTTTCTGGATAATGATTACCTCCATGATACAATAATGTAATACCATAACTACACTCAATTTTTCAGCAAAATACATTTAATTCTGCTAATAATAAAGATATCAGTGCATTACAATATCTATAAAACTGTATCATACTGGGCAAGAAGAATGCATCATTTATACCTTTTTGTAATCACTTAACATGGAAAATTTTCACTTACTAATTGCAAGTATATATTATCTTGAATGGCAATAGGCAAAGTTAGAGGTGTAAGGGGGGAAGTTTGGCATTCCAAAATTAACTTGAATCCTTGATGATATGTTTTTCAAGAAGCGTATGTGTGTGTGTGTGTGTGTGTGCGCGCGCGTGCATGTGTGTGCATGTGTGCACATGTGTGTTTAAACAAAAATTCAACACAAAATGGAAAAGGAGATGTTCCAGATGTAACAAAAAATAATATTGAAATACTTTATAAAATGTCCTCTTAGAATTCATCTTCCTTAGGAACAATAGATTCTTTCCAGAGATCAGGAAATAAGATCATGTATCTTTAAATATCATTTCAGGTTGTTTGATTTGTGAAGATTTCCTGAAAATAATTTGGTAGAAATTGGAGAGTTAGAAATACATGAATTCAATTTACCTTTTTTTCAATCTCACAAATTGCTGGGAATGTTACTTAATTCTATGATTCTCAGTTTTTAACCGTAGAATGGAAATTGCATTCCTAATGTTATTGTGTGGATTCAAAGACATAATAAAAGTTAAAGCAACTAGCATAAAGTGGATATACAATATGCCGCTCTCTCTTCCATTCTTGCCCCCTTCCATTCAGAAATGCTTTTTACCCTTATTTTTGAGATTTCATATGTGTCATGGTAATTATTTTCTTATAACTCTTAAAATAAGAACATCAGAACTCTTTGGTTCTCATGTAATTAAATATATTAATTATTTCCAAAATAGGTGTTTATTTTCTATTTTTATTTTAACTTCATAATTTGAACCACTTGATCAAAAGAACTTTTGTCTTTTTTATAATTGATCTATCTAACCCTTAGGGGCTGAAAAAAATACCTCACACATATAACTCACTTAACAAACATTTGTTGAACTGAAAATAAAATCAAGTTTGCATTTTCACCCAGCTTTCCACTATCCATTTTAATTGGATATAGTTCTGGCTTCACTTGGTTTTATTAAAAATGGGCAATTCAGTATTTTAAATAGCAATGGAAATTATCTTCATGTTGGTTAAAGTACAAAATTGAAAAAGTGATGTATGTGATAGAAACTCTGAATGTATCAGCCTACTCATTTCTGAAAATAAACCAAGCATCCAAAGTTTACTCAAACTACTTGGAAAAAAGAATAACAATTTACTGTCATGGCCAGGATGAGAAAAATGCTAACATAAAGTTCAGAAACATACTCATTGTCCTGGAGAAGTATTTTTAATGGCCATTTGCAAAACTGATTGGTCGACATAACTTCTGTTTTTCCAAATGGTGGAATACAGCTGTCGACTCTGAGCTCTTGTAAACATTTCATCTATCGAAATTTTTAAGGAAGACTTGAAATTTTTGATACATGCTACTGAACTCTTATTTTGTAGTTTATTTTCAACACACACACACACACACACACACACACACACACACAAGTGTATGAGTGTACACACTATTTCTTTTTACTGTTTCACTCTAGTAAAAGCTTTGTAGAACAGGAAGAAGACAAGAGCTACCATCTGGTGAGTAGGAAATTTGGGGTAAGTAATCAAAAGCAATGAACTTAAGAATCCAAGAAGATCTCGAACTATTACTCCTTTGCTTTAATTTTTAATCATGAAAATACTTGCTAGGAAAAGTGACTGTCTAAAATGACAACTGTTTTTATATTCAGATATTTGCTATGTAAAATAATTGGATGTCAGATGAAGAACTGCCTGTCATACTTTGCTATTAAAATAATATATTTTTGTGCATAACAAGGCCTGCCTTGGTGAGTTACTGTAGCCTATGGTCTCCCTGAGATTTTCCAATGGGACTTTAATAATACTCTTATGTTTGCCATCTTAAGCAGTTCAGGCTGTTAAACTCAATTTGTAAGAAAAATATTCAGGTATAAAACCAGATAATCTGTATCCCCTTGGAATCAAAAGTCACTTTGCCAAAATATTTTAACATGCGAAATTGCTTCTTGAGAGATGTTTGCCATGATAAAATGACAGAAAACTACATTTCCATTATAATTATAACTGACTCGTGGTGCTAAGTTTTTATAATTTAAAGGTATTCTCGACTCTGACAGCCCTTCCATGTTGAATTATGCATCTCAGCCTCTTAAATAGTTCTGCTGGCACGAGACAGCTGAGATGAAGTTGTCTTTCTAAAATAATTGCTCCATGGAGCATCCATTATACCTTCAGAAAAAATGTATTACTTGACTTCTACAAATTATAGACTAGCCTATAATGGGTATTTTTGACAGCTATTAGCTTAAAAAAAATCTGAACAGTAAAATGAGTATTGATATCACAATGGTGTGCTGTGCATGTTAATACCAACCTTCTCTGTACTTCCCTTCTAAAGCATGATGTAATCATTAATTATAATACTATTGATGTAACTGAACTCATGTTAAAAATATAGTATTAGCAAAGTGTGTCATTTTCTCACCTGTGAGATAAAAGCATTAACTGAATATTTACAGTAGATACTGAAGACACCATCTGGATTTAAAAGATAAAAAAATGAATCACTTTTGGTTGTGTTTTATTGGATCATGAAGTTATTGGGTATATTTTAATAATTGTGAATGAGAAAATAATAAAAGAAAGATAAAGATCATATTTTTTCATCTTCCAAAAGCCTATTCAAAATATTGAACACTGGTGAAAGCAGAAATTATCAAAAATTAATTAAAATACATATTCTTCTTTCCTATCAAGGATTTTATACCTTCAAGTTTTAAAGCAGTTAAGATTTTCCTAATAAAAATACTTGCAAATGTCCTTTCAAGAACATTGTATCTCATGGAACAATAATAATCCCATTATTAAAATCAAGAATGGAGGTAATAGTGACAGTCAAGATTCAGGGTCAGGAACTATTTTCTTTACTGTTTCTGTGTACACCAATTAAATGCAGTTATGTGAAATAAAATATTTGTTAATTTTAGGAGAATTCTATGTGAATGTGGGCAAAGTTTTCTGTGATGTATCAATATGTGGTAAATATTTTCCAAGTTTATTGCATTGCTAAGGCTACTTTATTTATTTAATTTATTTATTTATTTATTTATTTATGACTACAGTAGGAAGAAATGGCTTAAATTCCCTTCCCTCTCCTCTACAAACAGTTCACAGACCCAGACAGATTTACACACGTACATCCTACCTAGAATCAAAAAGCTAAAATGTATAATTAAACCTAAAGTTAATTAACATATCAATCAAACATGTATCAGCTGTCTAGTCTGTTCTGTCCTGCCAAGAACTGATGAGAGTTATTCATGCCTATTCCTGATTAACCATATCCTACAAGCTCATCCCTCCACACATAGGCAGACAAAAAATGGCCCAGATACATGGTTTCTCCAAATTCCCTTGGCTTTGGGTTAATCCTCACTGCTTAGGTTAATAGCAGAAAGACAATTCTTGTGCTAAGCTCCTGCACTCCATTTATTACTTATTGAGGCTTGGGGTGGATGATGAGGATAGGTATGATGATGAAAATAGGACAGAATCTTAGTGCAACTTTCCAATTCTGTTTTCAGACTTTAACATCTCTAATTCAAATGAAATATTTAGAAATCTAAAGGACTACTCTAAGAAATAGAGAAAGATTTAGGAATAAATATTTAACTGATAGCTTTAAAAGAACAAGGATAGGAGGGAAGAAAGAGAACTGACTACATTGATTCTGTAATACCTTGCTATGCTTCAGTTATAACACCGTCTATCCCTTTATACGGGTCCCAAGGGTAGAGACCCAGGCTTAGATAAATTACCCCACTGTTGAGACTAACAATTTACATTAAGATGACCACAGCTGTTCATGACAACCTAGGTTAAAATTTCTTCCATATATCCCTTGCAGCTGATATTATAAAATTAAACTTTAAAGTTTATTTATTTATTTATTTATTTTGAGAAAGAAAGAGAGTGTGAGTTGGTTAGGGGCAGAGAGAGAAGGAGAGAGAGAGAATCCCAAGCAGGCTTCACACTGTCAGCACAGAGCCTGATGTGGGGTTCCAACTCACCAACCATGAGATCACCACCTGAGTCAGACGCTTAACTGACTAAGCACACGGGCGCCCCTAAAACACTTTTAAAAAAATGAGTAGCATGCATTCTGTTAGCATGAGATTTTACTTTTTAAAATATTTATTGTAGTCACAAATATTGTTATTAACTAAAATTATTTACCTATTTACACATGGATGAATTACACATGGAATTACCAAACCAATGAGTATTTACCCCTCCCTTCAAAAAAATTGCTTAGAGCAACATAATGACTATTTTTTTTCTGGAGACTTGAATAATACATATCTATATATTTGAAAATAATTGAAAATAGAGGTTGTTTTTTAAATAAAGAAAGATTACCAAGAGGTGGATATTATGTGCCATTAAGAACCTTTGCATATCATGTTCTTTCAAGAGACTATGCCATTCCTGTATTTATAATGTTAAAATCCAACATGTACATTATATGTGTGTAAATAAACATGTACATTATATGTGTGTGTACATGTGTATAACATTAAAATTATACGCAAAACTATCATAATGCAGTGGATTTTTGTGTAATTTTAATTACCTTTATAGATTTTTCTATAGTCTTCAAAATGTCTACTGTATGAATAATTGTTTATTTTTATTTGTTTTATACAAGCAATATAAAAATTAATCCTTGTTGAAAGTTTTCACAGGACAAAAATGCAGTTAAAAGTTAAAGTACTTTTTCTTGGTGTCTTGACATTTCCCATTGTCCTCCTGACCTCTAATCTCAATAACCCAGTATTTTCCCAGATGCAGCTGATGTTGTTTGTGAGAACTGCCCAGACCTTTATTTTTTACTTGTTTTCTTATATACAATGTATGGAGAGACTGCAAGTTATCTATCCATTTTTCAAGTTCTCAAGATAGAGAAAAAACCAATTCTTTCCCCCAGCTTCCATGCAGGAAGAAGTGTTATGTCAACAAAATAGAGCAGAAATCATTATGTTGGGCATTGGGAAACTTCTTTTTTTTTAACCTATTTATTTTACTTTGAGAGAGAGAGAGAAAGCTGGGGAGGGACAGAGGGAAGGAGAGAGAATCCCAAGCAGGCTCCTCACTGTCAGCATAGAGCCGGACAAGGGGCTTGAACTCACAAACGGAGAGATCATGACCTGAGCAGAAATCTAGAGTTGGAAGCTTAACCAACTGAGCCTCCCAAGCGCGCCAGGAAACTTCTTAAAGCAAAACACATCCAGGGGCATGCTCCCCTTTACCCATTGTCTTTCCCTTATTTCCTGTCTAGAGTTCTAGCAGGTGCATGGTGGGGACAAGGACAGCAGCAGCCTGTCTTATAAACACAATGAATGACAAGGGCCACACCCTGAAAAAAGGCAAAAAGAAAAGAAAAAAAAAAAACTAAAGTAAAAAGAGCTGGATTCTTGCTGATATTGTTCTAAGACTGAATGATTTCTCTCTGCATTTCTTACTATTAGAACAAAAAGCCCCTATCTTGCTTACACAAATGTTGTTGATGTTTCCTGTTGCAAGAAGTTGATCTAAATTCCGAGCAGATAGTATCTAAGTATATTTAAAACCATAGCTATGTTGTTTGTTTCACGTTACATAAAGTAGATATTTGGTTCCAGATTGCTTTTATTCACTTCATGGCATTTTAAAGATATTTTTATTTTAGTACATACAGATCTAACTAATTTATGTGAATCATTCTATTGTAATAATGAAATATCATTAATTTAACTTATTAAATGCTTAAGTTTAGCTTGTTAGATGCTTAGGTGGCACCCAATGCTTGGTTATTGAAATCAATGCAGAACTCAATATCCTTATATGTACATCTCAAGGTGAATATATACAACTATAATTCCTGCATTGAAGACCATGTGTATTTTGAATATTGGTGTGTATTTTGTGAGAATCCTAACTAATTTTTCTCCTACCATATTGTCTTTTCATCCACACTGGATATTATCACATGCATGAGTTTTTCCCCATTTTCATGTAATAATATGAAATGACATTCTTTTTGTTTGCATATCCCAGTTACTATTTAGTTTTAATATATGTTCATTAATTTATAGCCATGTGTATTTCTTATCAAGTAAATTGCTACATTAACTGTTTAAAAATACATCTATTGCATTGTCTTTTTTTGTAATTTTAAAGAAACTCTTTATATGGTAAGGTTATTAAGCTTTTATTTGTGACAAATATATTGAGCTAATTTGTGGCAGAGACCATTGTTAGTTATATCTTTTGTTGTAAATGCTGAAAAAATTTAGTACTTTATTATACCTCTGTGTTTTGCTTCTTGAACTTCACACATTTCTCTTTTTTTATATATTATTTCACTTTGCTGCACTGCATCCCAAATAATTATTTCAAAGATATATATTTGGAAGATTAGTCTTACTGCATTCTTACTGTAAATGCTTTTATTTTGCTCTTCTGTTTTAATTCAACTTTAAATAGGCCTGGGATTTTTAGTTTTAAATCACCGTTCTATAGGATCTTGTCTTATTTCAAGATACTATCATCTCTCATGTACTTAATAAGAAATCTGATCCTTATTCCTATTTCATCCTTTCTTAGAAAGCTTTTAGTAATTTAGAAATTTAAGATGTCTAAGCATGTATTTTTAAATTCAGCCTGCTCAGCACCCAAGGAACTGTCTTAATACCAAGATTTATGTTGTCACATAAGTTCATTCTATTATTGAGATTATGTTATAATTGTTATTTTCTAGTAACTTGCTTTCTGAATATTTCCTTTTCATTGATTCTTGCTTTTGACGGTGAAAAAACAGTCTCTCAAAATATTCTGAAGATGTAAATTATTATTTTGTCTTTAATTATTACATATCTTCTGCTATACATGCCTGCTATTCTGTATGCTCATCTTGGTCCTTCTCTTTCAAGATACTGGTCTCCATTCATATCCTTAGTTACAAATGATGAGGTCAGTTGGTTATCATGGGTTGTTGATGTTGGCTACCTATGTCGTTTTATTGAAGTGCTTCCCAAATAAGCTATTCCATAAATGGGATGGAAGCCTGCAGGCTCCTTGTTCAGAGGAGGCGGCATCATGGCCTATAGGATTTGCTTTATGGTGGGTGCTTAGACATACAGGTAGCCAGCAGTTTCGAATTCCCCAGATTCTAAAGTGACTGTGGCTTGCCTTGATACTGGAGGACTTCAAGCATTTCCTCCCTCCTTCACAAGCTTCCTTCTGTTTTTCTTTAGACCTCTGATGGAATTTCTGTTACCTAAGCTGCTTTCTCACTCACCGGGGAACCACCTGAGAAGCAATTCACTTTCCTTCCTATAGGGCTCAGGATCAAATGCCTCTGTAGCCTGCTGTTCTGGTTGTTGATAATGGCTTTAGCACTGGAGAGGAAGGACAGCTCTTTGGAGTACAAAATTTACAGCACTTCTTCTACATCAGGACCCATCTTTTACTGTGCATTTGTGGGGTTTTTTTTGTTGTTGTTTTGGTTTGGTTTGGGGGTTTTTGGGTTTTGGGTTTTTTTTTCCTTCCAAGTTTTTATTTAAAAACTTATTTATTTTACTGGGCTTGCCTCGCTATCTGTTTTTATCTTTCCTTCCCTTCGTATTCATTTAATTCCACATGTTTAGTCTCTCTGGTTATATTTCCTCCTTCTCGATAGTTTTCCTATATATGCTATGTAGAGGGCTGTGGTTTTTCTCTTTCTATGTAACCCTTTTTATGTCTGTCTTTAACAGCTCATCACAATAGCATTTGGAACATTACTTGTTTCTCTAACCTGTTTTTTAAAAAGCATTTTTCCAGATTAAGAGTTTTGGGGATAGGAAGGCATGTGAGGAGAAGAAGTAGATGCTGGTATTCAGTCCATAATCTTTGAACCAAGCCTTCTTAGAGTGCCATTTGATGGGGTTTTGGGAGTGGTTGGGGTCCGGAGCTGATGGCCAAGAAAGAATTATTGTGCTGTCTTTAGTGCAAAAAAGTGAATTTATTAAGGCAAGGGAACTGGACCCATGGGCAGAAAGACCTGCACTAGGATTGTAAAGAGTGACTGATTATATATATGCTATGGAGTTGGGGAGTTAAAGGCAAAAGGGGGGCCTTCAGAAGGACTTTCCTATGCTAAAGAGGACTCATAAGATATCTGAGGCTCACTATTGTCATGGTATGGTTGTTTTCCCTCTAGTAAGGCATTAACATTAAGACAGTAAGGAGTTCTTGGAAAAATGTTATCTTCTGTATTTGCCTGGGCTGCAAGTTATAAGGAAATTTATTTTTACCTACCATTTCCTTCTTGCCTTTGTTCCCCACATAACTATGGAGATAAGGTGATATTGGGGCTCCAGGAAACTGAGTCTATAGGTTTTTGGAGATTAGGCTATTGATAAGATGGCCTTTTTTTCTTGTAATTTACTAAGACAGTAATGATGGAGACTCATTTTCTGCAGACTGTGGTCTCTATCAGTTAACCATTTGTTTTCCCTTTTCCTTTGTTCTTGGGCAGCCAGGAGTAGCTGAGGAATATCACACATATCCCACCTAGGGCGGAGGGGGAAGGTGTTGTTAGCGTATGCTTTGCCCACAGCTGCCTTATACTCCCTCATCGCATTGATTTATAATCAGGAAAAAAATTTCATTTTTAGGTTTGTGGATGATACATGTAATATGCACATATAAAAAATGAGATATTAGATGTCTATGATATAGGAAAATGTATGTTTTTTATGTTTGTATGTATTTATTGATGTTTTCAGTAATGCATTTCTATGATTTTATAATAAAATATATAATTAACAATAAGTATTCTATAGAACTACATTAAGCTACAGCATGGCTGGTTCAATCTTTATAAATGACAATGGCTAAGTGTAATATGGCTCTCTTATGTGCCAGGTACTTTTCCAAGTACTTTATCTACATTAAGTTACTAATTCCTCACAAGCACCCTTTGAAATGGATACTAATATGATTCTCCAGTATAGTTTTGGGAATTGGCTATAGCCAGTATGAGAGGAAAGTAGATTTCAAACCAGGTTGTTTTACTCTACAGTCCAATAATGAAACATATGTGTTTTGCTGAGATTGGGGATGGAGAAATGATAAATAAGGGTGCAAGAGAGAAAGAATGATCAGACATAGTCTAAGTCTTACAACTTCATATTAATGTATATGCATCTGAATAAAACTTTGCAATAACTTTTCCTCTATATTGGAAGACTTTTTTTGTGTGTGACAGATATGTTGTAACTCCGCTAGGAATTAAAAATAAATCAGTGAGATTTCTTTGAGAATGTGATCAGGATTTGTTTTTGTGGCAGGTACTATGGAGTGCTGGGAAGAACAGTTTATACCGAAATATTACCTAGTCACAAAAATGCTATCATTAGAAAATCATTTATCTTTCCATCTTCAAATGTTCTGCATATTGTTTCAAAACTGCATATGTAAGAAAGAAAAGCATTTATTTTTTTTCTTCCAAATTTTTATTTAAATTCTAGTTAGTTAACATACAATGTAATATTTGTTTCAGAAGTAGCATTCAGTGATTCATCATTTACTTTCAACATCCAGTGCTCATCATAACAAATGCCCTCCTTAGTACCCATCACCCATCTAGCCCATCCGCTGCCCACCTCCTTCCATCACCCCTCAGTTTGTTCTCTATCTTTACAAGTAGAGAAAAACATTTATAAATGGATGTTTTAATGCTTAACCAATCTAATGTCTAACTCAAAACTGATGGCTAAGAAAATGTAGCACTAAATAAACACTGAGGAAGAGGGATTGTGGGTGGTTCGGCCAGTTAGGTGTCTGCCTGACTCTTGATTTCAGCTCAAGAATTGTGATCTCACAATTCGTGAGATGGAGCTCCGTGTCAGCCTCTGTGCTGACAGCCCAGAGTCTGCTTAAGATTCTTTTTCTCCCTCTCTCTCTGCTCCTTCCTGGCTCTCTCTCCCACCCAAAATAAATAAAGACACTTTAAAAAAAAAAGTTAAATAAATAAAGGGAGACTTACTAAGAGTATAGCTCAAGGTGGTAGAATCTTCTCAGAATTTTTATAATTTAGAAAGCTTCACATCTGCCAGATAAGCTTATAGTGTGGGACTGAAAAGGAGGAGGTGGGTAACCTAAGTGACTCCCAGTGCAGATACTGTGGAGTATGAAGCACCAAAGTTACATAAGAAGCGCCGCAATATCAAATTTTACCAAACTCCTTGATTCACAGGAGGAGACTTCCTGATCTTAAGAAAGTTCTTTAATGTCTCTATGCCTAAGTTTCCTCATCTATAAAAGATAGGGATTCTAATGATCACTGCTCCTAAGACTGTCATAACATGAGATAATTCAATATATTAATGTATTTAAACACATTAAGGTACATAGTTATTGCGATGTATTTGTGTATGATATAATTATGTACACATTTATTTTCTAACATCATCTTTATTCACTTCACCATCATCTTCAATACATTGGCCTTTTCACTCCTCCATTTCCCCATAAAAAATGAGAATCACTTCTTTGTAAGATTGCTAAGAGTATAATTTTCAGTTGAGCATACACCAACAATCCAAATTCATGTATGCTAACCTTCATTATCGGATATTTATACTGAGATTTGCTTTATGTATACAGTTTTATGCATATTGAAAATAAATTATAAGAAGCATTTGATGGAAAGATATTTAAAAACTATGAGGACTTCTTCAGATTTACCCTACAATTTCTATGTGATTATTACAATAAATTAGAATCAAAATCTTTCTATAACACATATAATAGTAGCTAGATTATTTATAAATTGGTGTGCTATTGTGTGCTCTCCCAATAATAAAAGCAACAGAGGTCTGTTGTAGAAATTTTATAAAATACAGGAAAGTATAAAATTCACAAATTCCCTTCAGCAATAATTATCGTTAAATTTTTATTATAACTTGCTAATGTGTTTTTTCTAAATAAGTCCATTTTCACTAAATTGGAAGCACATGGTGTCCATTTCCTTGCATTCTGATTTATAAACTTTCTTATTGTAAGGGTAATATCTCATATTTGAAAACATTAGCATAATACAGAAATGTAAATAAATATAACCAATTAATATTTTCCTCAAGGACAATTTCTGTCTCAGTTTTCTGTATATGTATACAGAATATTTCCTTTACATATACACCCATATAGATAGATTCAGTAGTGTTATATAACTGGTAATGTGGTGTTTTTACTTTGTATTTTGGCCATCTTTCCAAATCTGTACATTGAGATCTATTCAGTTTCTTTTATAAGCTGCATCTTATTTTATTATGAGAATATGTCACATTCATTAAGCCATTGCTTTATTTCTGGACATTTGGGTTGTTGCCAGGTTTGGTATGACCAACAATGTCTTAGTGAATCTCCCTATATTTTTATCTTTGTGCACTGGTACCAGAATTACTGTAGGATGAATTCCTTGAAATGGAATTGCTGAGCCAAGGGAGAGACATATTTATAATTGCATTAAATTTTGATAACTCTCCCTCTGAAATGGTTGTAGCAATTTACATGCACTGAAGCAGAGTAGGGGAGGACCTATTTGCCACTTATTGTGTATTTTTAGTGTTTTTCTTAAATACTTTTGGTCACCTAAGAGACCAAAAATAAAATAATTTTCTTAATAGTACAAATTGCCCCTTTATTTAAACTGCTGGATCTTTGCTAATTTTCTATGAGTGCCCAATATTTGTTTGCCCCTTTAGTAGGAAGTTGATCCTTGAACACTACGGATTTTGATGAATCTCTGAACAATGCCCATATATCTTTCTCTAGATTAGAGTAGCAGTAGGGAAGGTTCTGGGAAAATTGCTTACATGCCACATACCAAGATATAAATGTAAGTAAGACATACTTCCTGAACTCAAGCACACAAAGGCTAGAAAAAAATGAGAAGTTGGAAGATATTCTATCAATTTAGAGAATAAATAAAGGCTTATAAAAGAGGTAACATTTTTAATGCTCGCATAAAATAAATGGAATTATAATCACAATATAGCAGTTTAAAATTATGAGTTTTATTTTAACTAATAGCTTAATATCTAGTTATTAAATGATGAATTAATAAAAATGATTAAGCTTTGGGTTTGTGTATAAACCTAACCATTATATGTATCCCCTCAGAATTTATTAATTATGATCAACAAAACTCCTTTGGTTGCTGCTTTAAAGGACTTCTTGAAGACTCAACAAGTAAGGCATAGATTCATTAGCAGCACTGAATAAGTGAGAAGAGGCCCTGGGAGGAATTCTTTCCATCATGGGGAGCCTGATATAGTGGGAAAATGTGAACAATCATTAAAAGGAATTCTGCAAAACTGGACACCAGCTGTGTTTTGAAAAAATCTAGTAGCAACTTTGAATAATTTCATCCCAACCCTCAGATTAATCATCAACGGAATTACTACTGTGCATGGTAGGCTCTCTTCAGTTCCCTCCAGCTCCAAGACTCTACCAACTGGGATTCTGCTATCTCTTAGCAACCTCTTATCTCTGTTACCTTCCACAAGTTCCTACCTATATCTTATAGTTGCATGCTCTAAATTATGTTAAGCTTACTATCACTTTAAATTATTCATATTTTAATAGCTTCTACTAAATAGTCCTTTTTGTTCACATTCACCCCCCCCCCCTTTTAGGGATTGTAACTGTCCCCACTCCTTACTGCATTAGGTTGGAGGCAATGGAGGCAATGCTCTTCCCACTGTAGAACTGGAAACTGTAGTGCCATTGGTGTTAGCCAGTGTTTGAGAGTCAGCCAGCCGAATGCCTCTAGTTGGCTTTTGCATGGGAACAAATGACTTAAAGAGAAAGAGAGATGATCAATTAATGGAAGTCCCTTTGTTCAGATCTGGCTATTCCAACTAAATGTCAATAGCTGAGCTTCCCATATCACAGCCTCTGTAGCTGTCTTTTTCTGACCATTTTCCAACACTATTTCTCCACTCTCAACAATCTTGAGAACCCTTAATAGCTTTCCTGTAAATAGTTAAACTTACTATCTGTTTCTTGTAATCTAAAGGATTCCTAAGTGTTATATCTAGCCTCTCCGTAGGGCCATTGTTTTTCTGGAAGTCTATTCTTGTTAACATGGGAGTAATTATTGGAAAGAAGGAAAACTTCCCCTGAAAAAGAGTGAAAATGAAGAGTGAAAAATACTAGGACAATAAAACCCTACGTTACAAGACTACATCATTGTCAGCTTTTGTTAATTGTAAGGAAGGACATATGATTAGAAATAATTAATGGAAATCCACTTACTTAAGTGGCTAATATATGAGGGGCAACATTCATGAAGTAATATTTGTAAAAGATCCTGTGTTCACACCACTGTAATAGGTACTGGCAATGTTCTCTAGCTGCTCTAGGTGACATATCCATTCTGGAAAAATTATGACATTTAGTAAAATCAACTCTATTTTTCTTTCACAGTAGGTGTTGTATATTAGTATTAGACAATTTTTAGAGGGAATAATATAACTACCCTGCCTCTGCTTTTTCTCTTATTCCCAAACCACCTAGAAGATGAGATGAGATACAGAAATAAAAATCAATGGGGATAAAATTTAGGCAATAAATATTTTTCATGCTACTTTGTCTTATTCCTTTACGTAAAAGTGTTTGGGATTGTGGAGCCATTAGAGTGCTGGGATTCTGAAGGTACAGGTTTCAGAAAACCAAGAAACACTTCCCAGAGCTGCCCAGCATTAAAAAGAACAGTGTTTGTCACAGTGTTGTGCTCATAGAAGAAACTCAGTAAGCATGTGTAGATGGAAGGAGAGAAAACAAGAGAGAATGACAGAATAAAGGACAGGAGAAAAGGGAAGGAAAAAAGAATGTATTCAAGGTGGATTTTTGAACATCACAGATTAAGGAAATTTGCTTCTTCTTCATTCTTTGATGAGTCTCAGGGCCTCCATAGATGCTAGCAAATTATGCTAGAAGTTGAACAGAGTTTAAATAAGATATATACACGAAATTATTTCTCAATTTAAAAACAGTGTATAAATATAAGGCAAACTTCCATGTCAAATTTTCAGATCTCTACTAGAGCCCACTGCTAGGTTTATGGGTCTAATATCCAAATCTGATATTGTCATTGTTTTACCACCAATTTCATTGCCTTTCACCTGTTCTGTTTGCAAAATAGGAAGTCATGTCACTGTAGTTATCATAGGGAATGACATAGCATATGCATCCTATGACTCAAAAGCCATTATAAAGGCACTCTGATACACTGTGCTACTGGTTGAGAGAGCAAATAAATAACTTCTGGGAGGCCAGGAAATTCTGTTAACTTCCATTAAAGTAGTCTTTTCATATCAATTTTTTCTTTCTTCCTTTTTCTTTCTTTCTCTTTTTCTTTTCTTTTCTTTTCTCTTCTTTTCTTTCTTTTCTTCTTTCTCTTCTCTACTCTTCTCTCTTCTCTTCTCTTCTCTCTCCCTTTCTTTCCTTTACTCTCTCTTCCTCCCCTCCTTCCTTATTTCCTTCCTCCCTCCCTCCTTCTGTTTCTTTTCTTTTTTCTTTCTTTTTTTTTCTTTACTTTGCTTTGCTTTGCTTTTACAATGAGCAGAAACTGGTATTTATAACAGTCTTTTAAAACTAGGTCATAACTGAAATTACCAGTGATTACCTCATACATACTTTACCTTAGGATAAAAAGTCATATATGTAGGTCCAGCACCATGCAGCATGAAATTCAGGAACACGAGGCAAATACGGTCATAAATCAAGTTGAATGAAATAAGAAATATGAGGAGAGATACAGAAAAACTACTTCTCCTTTCTATTCATTTATCTAACAAATAGTTCTTGCATTACTGTATTGTCCAAAGAATGTGAGTTGGCTATGGATATATGAAGGCCCCAAGATACAATTATGTTAAAACTAGATATTTTAATGATTCTTTTTTTTAAATGTATTGAAGTATGACTGACATACAATATTATATTAGTTTCAGGTGTACAACAAAAGATTCAATATCTTTATACATTGCAAAAAGATTACCACAATAAATATAGTTACCATCTGTCACCATCCAAATTATTAATATGTTATCAACTATATTCCCTGTGCTGTACATTACATTCCCATGACTTACTTATTTTATAACTGGAAGTTTGTCCTTAATCTTCATAAATCCCCCCTTACCCCCAGCTGACTCTCACCTCTTTGGCGAGACCAAATCTAATCTAATCTGTTCTCTATATTTATGAATTTTGATTTGGTTTTGATTTGTTTATTTTTTAGATTCCACATGTAACAGATCTTATAATATTTGTTTTCTCTGTCTAACTTATTTCACTTAGCATAACACCCTCAAGATCCATCCATGTTATTACAAATGCAAGATTTCAGTTTTTCCCTTTTTATGGCTAAGTAGTATTCTACTGTGCATATTCTACTGTACACACACACACACACACACACACACCACATCTTCTTTATCTGTTTATCCATCAATGGACACTTAGGTTGTTACTATATCTTGACTATTGTAAATGTGCTGCAATGAACATAGTGGTATATATCATTTTGAATCTGTGTTTTTGTGTTTTTCAGACAGATACTGAGTAGTGGAATTGCTGGATCATAAAAATAGCTCTATTTTAAATTTTTTAAGAAAACTCCATATGGTTTTCATAGTGATCATAGAATGTACTAATTTCCATTCCCAAAAAGAGTGCACAAGGTTTCCCTTTTCTCCACATTCTTGCCAACCCTTATTTCTTTTCTTCTTGATAATAGTCATTGTGATAGGTGTAAGTTGATATCTTGTGGTGTGCATTTCCCTGATGATAAGTGGTATTGAGCATCTTTTCATGTGCCTGTCAGCCATCTGTATATATTCATTGGAGAAAAATGTCTATTTAGACCCTCTGCCCATTTTTAAGCCGATTGTTTGGTTTTTTGCTGTTGTTATTGTTATTGAGTTGTTGGAGTTATTTATATACTTCAGATATTACCCCATATTGGATATATGATTTACAAATATCTTCTCCGACTTAGTAAATTGCTCTTTGATTTCATTGATAGTTTCCTTCACAGTACAGAAGCTTTTTAGTTCTATGTGGTCCCATTTGTTTCTGTTTTTCTTTCATCTGCCTTTGAAGTCAGATCTAAAATAGTATCTCTAAGATTGATGTCAAGGAGCTTACCACCTATGTTTCTTCTAGGAGTTTCATGGTTGCAGGTTTTACATTCTAATCTCTCATCCATTTTGAGTTAATTTTTGTATCAGTGTAAGATATTGGTCTAGTTTCATTTTTTTTGCATGTACCTGTCCAGTTTTTCCAATACCACTGATTGAAAAGACTATCCTTTTACCATTGTGTATTCTTGCCTCCTTTGTCATAAATTGATTGACAATATATGCATTTGTTTATGTTTCATTGAATTATGTGTCTGTTTTTATGCCAATACCACTCCATTTTGTTACTATAGTTTTGTATTATACCTTGAAATCAAGGATCATGATACCTCTGGCTTTGTTCTTCCCTCTCAAGATTTCTTTAGCTATTTGGGGTCTTTTGTGCTTTCATACAGATTTGAGAGCTATTTGTCCTAGTTCTGTGAAAAATGCCATTGGAATTTTGATGGGGATTGCATTGAATCTGTAGATTGCTTTGGGTAGTTTAAACATTTTAACAATATTAATTCTTCTAATTCATTTCCATTTATTTGTTTATTCTTATATATTCTATTTATTCTATTCTATTTATTTATTCTTCTAACTCATTGCCATTTATTTGTGTCTTCATTAGTTTTTCATCAATGTTTTATGGTTTTTAGTGTGCAGGTCTTTCCCTTCCTTGGTTAAATTTATTCCAAAGTATTTTATTCTTTGTGATGCAATTTTTAATATGATTGTTTTCTTGATTTCTCTTTCTTATAGTTCATTCGTGTATACAAGTGCAACATATTTTGTATATTGATTTTGTATCCTGAAACTTTATTGAATGCATTTATTAGTTTTAGCAGATTTTGGTGAAGTCTTTAGTGTTTCTATATATAGTATTATATCATCTGTAAATAGTGACAGTTTTACTTCTTCCTCTCCAGTTTGGAATGCTTTTATTTCTTTTCCTTGTATAATTGCTGTGTCTAGGACTTCTAATACCTTGTTGAATATAAGTGGGAAGAGTGGGCATCTTTGTCTTATTCCTGATCTTAAAGGAATAGCTTTCAGCTTTTCATCTTTGGGTATAATGTTAGCTGTGGGTTAGCCATATATGACTTTTATTGTAGGTACATTCCCTCTCTACCCACTTTTTTTGAGAGTTTTTTTCCTTTTTTGTATCATAAATGGATGTTGTATTTTTCAAATGTTTTTTTCTGCATCTATTTAGAAAATCATATGATTTTTATATTTCATTTTGTTAATGTGTTGTATCAGTGTGATTACTTTGCAGATGTTGAACTGTCCATTGATCCCTGGAATAAATTCCACTTAGTCATGGTGTATAATCCTTTTAATGCTTGTTGAATTCAGTTACTAATATTTTGGTGAGTATTTTTCATCTATCTGTATCAGGAATATTGGAGGTAATTTTAGTCTTTTGCGGTATTCTTCCATGCTTTTGGTATGAAGGTAATGCTGGACTCATGAAGTCAGTTTGGAAGCTTTTCTTCCTCTTTAATTTTTTAGAAAAGTTTGAGAAAGATAGATATTAAATCTTTGAATGTTTGGTAGTACTAACAAGAGAAGTTGTCTCTTCCTGGACTTTTTTGGGGGAGGTTTTTGATAACTGATTTAATCTCTATACTAGTAATCAGTTTATTTAGATTGTAGATTTCTTCATGATTCAGTGTTGGAAGGTGTGAATTCCTAGGAATTCATTTCTTATAGGCTGTCTAATTGTTGGCATCTGATTGTTCATAGTAGTCTCTTATGATCCTTTATATTTCTGTGGTGTCATTTGTAACTTCTCTTTTATTTCAGATTTTATTCATTTGAGCCCTCTCTTGTTGGCTTGATGAGTCTAGCTAAAGGTCTGTCAATTTTGTTTATACAGTATTTTCAAATAACCAGCTCTTCCTTTCTTTGATCTTTTCTATTGTCTTTTTAGTCTCTGTTTCATGTATTTTCACTCTGAACTTAATTTTCTTCCTTCTACTAACTTTGGGCTTGGTTCTTCCTTTTCTAGTTTCTTTGGGAATAAAGTAAAAAATGCTTATGTTAGATGTTTCTTACTTCTTGCGTAGGCTTAGATTGCTATGAACTTTACTCTTTTCTTTTTTTTTTTTTTTTTTTTTTTTTGCTATGAACTTTACTCTTAGAATCACTTTTGCTGTATCCCATAGATTTTAGTATATCATATTTCTGTTTTCATTTGTCTCTAGGTTTTTTTTATTTCTTTGATTTCTTCTAGTAGTTGTTCAGCAACATGTTTTTTAATCTCAACACATTTATCATTTTTCCAGCTTTCCTCTTATAGTCGACTTCTAGTTTAATACCACTGTGTTTGGAAAAGATTGTTGGTATGATTTTCATTTTTCTAAATTTATTGAGATATGTTTTGTAGGCTAACATGTGATTTATCCTGGAGAGTGTTCCACATGCACTTCAGAAAAAAATGTGCATTGTGCAGTTTTTGGATGGAATATTCTCTATATATGTATTAAGTCTTGAAGAATTTATTCCATTTACATTTAAATCGGTTATTGAAATGTATGTACTTAGTGCCACTTTGTTTTCTGAGCTGTTTTCTTGTAGTTCTTCTCTGTTTATTTCTTCTTTTCTTTCTCCTTTCCCTTGTGGTTTGATGACTTACTTTACAGTTATGTTTAGATTCATTTCTCATTTTTTTGTGTGTATTTACCATAAGGATTTCCTTCAGTTACATTTTTTTATTGTATGGATATAACACTCTATTTTAATTTGATACCAACATAAGTTTGAACACATTTCAAAACTCTACACTTTTACTATCTCCATGTTCTTTGTTGTTATATCATTTTATATATTTTTATGTATCATCTAAGTACTGTCATCATAATTAATGCTATTACTTTTGTCTTTTAATCTTCTTAGTAGATTTAAGAGGGATTGATTATCTACCTTTACTATATATTTATCTTTTCCAGTGAGATTTTTACTTTTGTATGTTTTCTTGTTATTGATTAGTGCCATTTCTTGTTGGCTTAAAGAAGTCTCTTTAATATTTTTTTAAGGCCAGTTTAATAGTGATAAACTCCTTTAAATTTTGCTTGTCTGGAAAAATCTTTATCTGTTGTTCAAATCTGAATGATAATTTTGCTGCATAGTGTATCCTTGGTTGGAAATTTTTCTTTCAGCGCTTTGAAAATAGCATGCAACTTCCTTCTGGTTTGCAAAATTTCTGCAGAGAACTCTTGTGATTTTTTTTCAGGTTTCCATTGTATGTAGCAAGTTGATTTTCTCTTGCTGCTTTTAAGATTCTCTCTTTAACTTTGGTGCTTTAATTACATTATGTCTAAATGCAACTTTCTTTAGGTTTATCTTATTTCAAAATCTCTGGGCTTTCTGGACCTGGATGTCTGTTTCCTTCTTTAGGGTAAGGAAGTGTTTAGCCGTTATTTCTTCAAATATTTTTTTTTGCTCCTTTCTCTGTCTCTTCTTCTGGGAACCAGATAATGTAAACATAATTCCACTTGATGTTCTAGAGGTCCCTTAAGTTCTCTTAATTTTTAAAAATTATTTTTCCTTTTGCTGCTGTTCCTGCTTGAGTTCCTTTGCTTCATCTTTCAGTTTGCTGATCTGTTACTCTACTTCATTCAGTCTGCTGTCAAACCCCTCCTAGTGCATTTTTAGTTCAGTTATTGTATTCTTTGTTTGCATGACTTCTTTTTGGCACTTTCTTATGTTGTTCTGTCTCTGTGTTGATGTTCTCACTATGTTCATTCATTCTTCTCCAGAGTTTGGTAAGCATCTTTATGATCATTACATTGAATTCCTTATTGGGTCTATTACTTATCTCTTTATCATTAAGGTCTTTTTCTGAGGTTTTTCCTTCTGTCTTCTTTTGGAACATATTTCTCTGTCTCCTAATTTTGTTGATGCTCTGAGTTGGTTTCTATGTATTAGGTGAAACAGCTACCTCTCTCAGTCTTGAAGGAGTGGCTTTGTTTAGGTCATGTTACTTCTTGTTCAACCTTGCCCTAGCTTTTGTTTGTGCCTCATACTTTCATGATTGTCTAAACTACCCAGTGTATTCTTGATATGTCCCCATTGTTTAGAGTGCACCAAGATCTGTCAGTAATTCAAGGGAAAGAATATCATTTAGCACTTAGTTTCAGGCAGATTGGAAGCCAGACCCTGAGGAAGCAACTTCTAAAATATGTACAGTCCTGTGGGGCTTCAATTATAATCCTTGTTGGCTCCTAGACCAGGAGATCCAGAGATGTCCCAGGGAAACAGTTTAACAAATTGGGACTCTAGAGGAGCCTGGCTGGCTCAGTTGGTGGAGCATATGACTCTTGGCCTCAGGGTTGTAATTGAGACCTATGTTGGGTGTAGAGATTCCCTAAAAATAAAATATTTATAAATTGGGGCTCCAGAGAAGTGTATAAGCTATTTTCTGGGGAGTCTTATTGAACCATAGTGGGGCCAGGGGTGCACAAGGATGTATCTCCCTGCTTACATTTCCTGGGAGCACCTCTTCAGCTTCTCGATGTATGGGAAACCTGAAGCCTATCCCTCAGGTTGAAGCTCCAAGCTAAGTAAGTAGGCCTTTTCACTGAAAGATTGGGCTAGTGATTCAGTCTGCTCTCTTAGCAGCGCCCTCATGATATTGGCCTATCAAGAACTATCTTTCCAATTATTGCAGTCTTGTGGAGCTCTGAACCCCAACCTCCTTAGCCACCATGGCCAGGTGAATAAGGAATATCCTCTATGTGGATTTTGTGTACCACTGGCTTGGCAAGTTATCAAGAAAGTGATGGTGGTGAGGCATGCTCTCCATCTTCAGAAAGGAAGCAGAAAAATGTCTTGATTGCACTTGTTTATGGGCTATAGCAATGCAGCATGATAGGGCCTTCTCTGTGCCTGGGCAGGAGCTTTAGGCTAAGAGCAGGAACATGCCCCAACTGCTTGAGCTCTCCAGCTAGGGGACAGGGGAGTGTTGCAACTGCTTATGCTCATAAACTTTAGCTAGGGATCAAGAGAACTCTATGACTGTTCCTATTCACCTACCCTGGCCAGGTAGCAGGAGTATGCTCCAATGCTGCATTATCCATCGTCAGCAAGTGCCATGAATGCTGTTCATGAGTTGATGGGAGTTGGTGGGAAGTTGCCATGTGAGACCTTGTTTCCTTGTACTAGCAGGCTATATGGAGAGTGTACCAGTGACATTTGCAAGCACCTCCATCTCTGGGGAACATCTCAACTGTCCCCTACCCCTCCAACCCCAAACCAGCAAATGAATCTCCTTCACATACAGTCTAGTTGCTTTTCAAAGTGCTGTTTTTTCACTGGGTCTCAGGGCAAATAACACTCTAATGAGCCCTCCAAGAAGGAAATCTCAGCTTTCTACAACACTTTGGGATGCTTGATGTCCACTCCATTGGTTTTCCAAGCCAGACATACTGGGGTCTCATATCTCCAATGCAGATCCCGGGAATGAGAATGCCTGATGTGAGCACCAACCCTTTGCTTCTCTGGGAGAAGTGCCTGTCTGTTGAGATTCCTCCCTATTGTATACTGCACCCACTGGGGTGGGGTTTTTTGCCAGACTGTGTCTCTACCTCTTTCCCATCTCGATGTAGTCCTTTTATCTTTTGTTGTAGAGAGCAGTTTGTCTAGTTTTCCCATATTTTTTAATGGGAAATGATCCATACGTAGCCATAGATTTGGTGTGTCCAAGGGATGAAGTGAGTTCCAATCTTCCTTTGACACCATTTTGGACCCCTTATTTTACAGATTCTGTTCCTACCATTCTCTAATGTATGCTTTCTAATTTATAATAAACTTCCAACGGGAATTTGCATTTCTAGATAAATCTCTCTAGGCCTCAATGACTTCAGTAATAAAATGGAAACAAACCTAAAGTGCTTGGAAGCCATAGCTCAGGCCATATAAATGCTCCCAATAAACCCAGGACTACGTTGATTCTACTTCAACTGTGTCACTGAAGACAATGTTAGAACAGTCGTATCCATTCTGATATCTAAATCCTCCCTTCCTTACCCCTCATTCACCCTGGTCAGCCCATTGTCTTCTCCAAATTATAGCATGCTGAGTAATAGTGCAGTACTACAATAAGAAATTAGTTTTTATTTCTACAGTGAACCAACTTTTCCATTTGGTTTGGATTGAATATGGGAAGGAAAAGCAGCTGTTAAAATAACTTGCCTGTGTAAGAGTTCATTATGAACATTGCATCCCAACAAAATAAATATGCCATATTTTCTGAATAATACATGTATATAACATGTTAATTTTTTATAACATACCCTTATCAAGAAATAAATCTTATTAAGGCACAAAAAAGTTATTGCATTTATTAAAATGGGTGAATCAATTTAAGCTTTCTTATGGTTTGTCAAATTTGTAAAATATTATATTTCTCTTCAGATAGAGTTACATACTGTGTAGCTCAAAGATAATCCCTATGGTCTTGGCATATGTTACTTAATTGTCTCAGAAGGAAATGCCATAAATAGCATGCTGTCATCCCCCACAGGCATTGGCTCATCTGTCACAGTGGGGGCTCCAGACAGGGTGAGGTGCTCTAAGACATTTCTTAGTCTATGTAAATCACAGCCATTACTTCTTACCACTTCCCAATTGGTCAATTATGTATAAACATGTGTTAATAAAAATTTGCCTCTGTGCCTCTAAGGTACACACCCATAAAGCTATGTGAGTATGATAAAGTATAAATGGCATACATTATTATCTGATTCAACCTACCTCATAAATTATGATCCAAAGTGCTTTCATAGAAAGAAAACTCCAGAAAAGCCTCTAAAGCTAAATGCTTGAAAAAAAAAAATAAAAAGAAAGACAAAATGGAAAACAATATTTTCTTCAAGCCTTTTTAACGCAGTGAAGAAACAGTTTTTTCTTAGAAAAATGAAGAAAACTGAAGAATATATTACATTTTATAAATGCTTTTTATAAACATTTGAAGACTTAATTGTTACAGGTAGTAGGACCATAAAAATAAAATCCCCTATTGTAGTAATAAATATAGTAGGCATAATTGGTAAAAATCTATCTCTAAATGCATGAGTTTTAGAAATCGTTAAGTAATCATGGGGTGCCTGAGTGTCTCAATCGGTTAAGCCTCCGACTTTGGCTCAGGTCATGATCTCACATTTTGTGAGTTCGAGCCCCCACATAAGGCTCTGTGCTGACCGCCTGGAGCCTGGAACCTGCTTCCAGTTCTGTGTCTCCCACTCTCTGCCCCTCCACTGCTCATGCTCGCTCGCTCTATTTCTCTCTCTCTCGCTCGCTCAAAAATAAATAAACATTAAAAAAAAAAGAAATTGTTAGGAAATCTATTTTTGAAAAATATTTAAATATTGACTATCCTAAAGATGGGCTATATGCATATTTTGTTTGGGGTGCTTCCAATCAAACATAATGAACAGTCTTATGTAAAGTTGATGAGAGAAAAATAAGAAGCATATTGTAGTGGAAGGTACAAAAGGTTTAGAATAATAAGGCCTAAATTAAAGTCCTCACTTTGGCTCTGTGAGGGCTGTGTGACTTTGGACACATTATTGAACATGTCTAAATATCAGTTACCTTTGCAAAAAAATGGTTGACGATGTCAGTCCAACTCACAGAGTTACTATGAGAGACAAATGAAATTAGGAAATGAAATTAGTTTACAAATATTGGTCATTATTATTACTGTTTTAATAGGATTTCCTATTTTTAAAAAATATTGAGAGATATATTTAAGAGTAATGATCACAAATTTATAGTTAACTTTTTGGGAAAAAATAAATATAAAATGTCTGTTAAAGGTAAATTTACTAGAGTTCCTTAATTTATTCAACAGAATAGAAGATAGTAAATTATTCTTCAACTGAATTGATTGCTTATTGCACTAGGAATTGGTATCTGTCCTCAATAAGCATGTAATTTAGAATAAGAGCTTATAAACAGGTTACTATACACACCAAAGAAATGCTAGAATTTACCTATCTTTCTACCTATCTATCATTTAATTAGTGCTTCTTTTCTCGAGGCTTTTAAAAATCAGGAATTCCTAAATTCACTGACAACATTAATTTAGCTTTGCAGTAGGGTGGGTCCCAGCCATGTGTACAGATCTGTCAACCCATAACAACATAGGTCAACACTAATGGTACATCAGGACACTCTCCAACATAATTGCAGAATTGGGCAGGACTTGATACCTGGCAGAATAATTTTGGGAGCATTGGAATAATGTTACATCACCACCCAAAAAGTATTATGTTGACTTTTGGCAGTGATGGAATTTTAGAATTCTGTTTTAGTTTAACAGACAATGGCTAAGTGTGTTATTGATATTGTTTAATAGTTTTGAGGATTTATATCATCCTATCCACTTATATATGATTTATAGGTATCAATTCCTGAAAGGTGCCTTGGGCAATCTAGTAAAACACAGATGTAAGAAACAATTATTTAAGGATCTCCAGATTATCTTTGGAATTTTAAGATCAAATATTAGATTGAGATTTTATTTTTTATTAAACTAAATCAAAATGACTCTAAATGAGCTACATCTTAACCAGTAGATCTTTTTTTTTTAATCAGCCAAATATCCAACTATTATTTATATACAGTGAACAGTTGAGGAGAATAAAGAGATTATAATAATGAATAATGGATAGTAGACTCACAAAAAAAGAGGCCTGGCTATTTACTACTTTTCCTATCACTACAGCATCATTCCATGTGGATTTAATATAAAACCAGAGGACAGAGCAGTTTTTAATGAGAATATTTTGAACACTTACTCATACTTGCATTTATATAACCTTTAACCTACTTGTAACCAACATAATCCATAAGCAGATCCAAGGGGGGGATTTGCATCATTATGGAATAAATTAATAAACTCAAAATAGAGAGGCTATTATGCTCTCTGGTCTCTTTAGCTGCTGTATCTAACCAGCTAACTAAAAAAGTCAATATTAAAATTTGTATTTTAATTTGTATCTATATATTGTGTAAAATAAGGACTACTTTTTTATTTAAGGATTATGCCACTACCTTCCTCACTACCTACTCTTCTTTCTTCCTTCCTTCCCTCCTACCTTCCTTTTCCCCTCATTTCTTTCCACCTGTACACATTTATATTAATTCAATACACATTTATTAGATGACCCACATACAAGAAACACAGCATTTGATTCAAGGAATACAAAAATGAAAAGAAAAATAATCTAAGGAGTTCTTATATGACACATACATTACCGTTTATACTTTGTAACACATTAGTGGATATAAATTGAAATGCTTTACCAGAGGAGATAAGACTACTTTTCTACAGCTGACTGTAATAATAAAGTTAATATACACATAATTATATGGTAAACTAACATAAGAAGATGCTGCAGTGAAAACAGAAACAGAATGGGTCTCCATCACCATTACAAAGTATTAGGGCAGCATACTATATATACATGATTAAGCAAATATGCAAATCTGAAAAAGGAAAGTTATATAGACATATGTAAGAGCAGACTTCTGTTTCTTACATTATAGCAAACAAGAAACTCTAGGAATACCCCCCTTTTTCGTAATTACTAGATCTAAATAAACTTTACTTTTTGAATGTGTTGCTGGGTTTGTAATAAAAAGGGAACATCCCAAGGATATCCCATAAAAATGGATTCAACTGTGTGCCTGCAATATCCAACTCAGATAGAAAGAAACATGGTTGTTCTGAGGGAAAATGCCGATACAATGCAGAGATCTGTCATCAGATACTACGTTTTGGGCCAGATGAAAGAAAACCTTGCTGAGCCAGACTGAAATGGCTGGTGATAAGAGCCAAGCAAATATAAACCTACAATCAGAAATCACCAGACACACAAGTCAGAGTTAGCAAAAGCAGAAAACAAACAAACAAACAAAAACCCACAACAGATGTAGATTCCTCCACATTAATTTGATATTAAAATGATTACATTCAGAATACATAACTGAAGATATAAGATGTTTAAAAACTATATTGGCAGTAAAGGTAATAGGGAATTTTCAGGAATGATTAGGCAAACTAAACTTAAAAAATATATACACATGGGATGCCTGGGTGGCTCAGTCACCGAAGCGTCCAACTTCAGCTCAGGTCATGATCTTGCTGTTGGAGTATTCGAGACCTGTGTCACACTCTGTGCTGACAGCTCAGAGCCTGGAACCCGCTTCAGATTCTATGTCTCTCTTTCTCTCTCTCTCTCTCTCTCTCTCTCTTCCCCACCTCCTCACGCTCTGTCTCTCGGTCTCTCAAAAATGAATAAACGTTAAAAAAATTGAAAAAAATATATATATATACACATATAACACATATATATAAGTAATCTCCAGAATGCATTGATGATAATAAAGAGCAAATTAGACAAAACTCAAAAGAAAATTAGAGAAATGAAAAATATATTTGAAGAACTTACTGACAACAGAATATAGAGAGAAAAGAAGATGGAAACCATGATTTAAAAAATTGAAATTTATGAAAAAGGGTAAATTTTAGTATTTGTACAATTTAATTTGGGTTCCAGAAGGACAAAATAGAATTCAGGAGATATAATGTCTGAAGAAGAAATATCTGAAGAGTTTCAAGATATAATTTATTTTTTAAAAGTACATATGAATCTACAGATTTCAGAAACACAATTCATTTTAAGCTGGATGAAAACAAAAATTCAGGCAAAGGATTTTGTAATGATGTTGCAGGTTACCAAAAGCAGAAAATAATTGGGAAGCAATCAGATTGGAATAGAAAAGAAGATCACATATAAGAATAAATATTTATATTGAAGTAGACAACATCAATAACGGAGAAGTAAAAGTGTCTTTGAGTACTCCTACTACTACAACTACACCAATAATAGTTGTATACCTAGCAAATGCATCTTTTACTCTCTGAATTTATATGAAGAAATATATAGCTAAAAAAGAAATACAGAGGTTACTATTAACAACTGTGCACTAAAGGAACTTTTAAAGAATTTATTCAAGGGGCACCTTGAATTCAAGCAGCCGACTCTTGATTCAAGCAGCCGACTCTTGATTTTGGGTCAGGTCATAATCTCACAGTTGTAAGATTGAGCCCTGTGTCAGGCCCTGCACTGAGCATGGAGTCTGCTTGGAATTCTCTCTCTACCACTCAGGCTCTCTCTCTCTCAAAAACAAAAACAAAAACAAAATATTCAAGAAAAATGAAAATAATCATAGAATGATATTAGATACAAGAAAAGGGAGGAAGTTGGTAAGCAAATATGTAATTAGAAATAAAAAATGTCTTCATTAATGATGATAAAAATAATGTCTAATGTGTTGTTAACATATTTTAAAAGAGAAATTAACATATTGGATAACACAGTATGGGAGTTGAAATGGAGGGTATTCTGCATTTTAACAGCATTGTGTTATTAAGGAATTGTTTATCATGGGGCACCTGGGTGGCTCAGTCAGTTGAGCATCCCACTCTTGATTTTGCATCAGGTCATAATCTCACACTTCCTGGAATCGAGTTCCATGTGGGGCAGCACAGAGCCAGCTTAGGATTCTCTCTCTCCCTCTCTGTCTGCCCCTCCCCCCACTTGCCCACGTGCTGTCTCTCTCAAAATAAATAAATAAATAAATAAATAAACTTAAAAAAAATTGCTTATTTAGACTGGGGTTGATTGAAAGCACATGGCCAAATTTCACGGGAAAACACGGTAAGACTAAAATAATAGAGCTTGCTATTCCTAAATCAGTAGGAAGAAGAAAATAGGGAAAAAAGATACACAAGGAAATATCAGTAAATAAAATTTAAGGACAAATAATAGATTACAAAAGAATATAGAACTGTTGGATTAAAAGAATAGTATTAGAAATGAATTCAAACATAACAAAATTTCAATAAATGTATGTACTGAACTTGCCATTTATAGGACAGTGGTTTCCACATTATATTTACTAAAAATCCAGATGTGTGTTATTTGGAATATACACCTAGAAGAGTTGAGAGTAAACTTATTTAAAACATAGAACACAAAAATAATTAAAAAAAACCAAACAAACCCCTGAGGTAGTCATACTAATATCAAAATGGTCTTTAAGAAAACATTACGGGTGCTTGAGTGTCTTAGTCGGTTAAGTGTCTGACTTCCACTCAGGTAATAATCTCACGGTTTATTGGGTTCAAGTCCCACATCAGGGTCTGTGCTGACAGCTCAGAGCCTGGAGCCTGCTTCAGATTCTGTGTCTCCCTCTCTCTGCCCTCTCCTACTCATGCTCTGTCATTATCCATCTCTCAAAAATAAATAATAAAAAAAAAAGTAAACATTATTATGGATAGAGAGAGTCACTAGGTAATGATAAAAAATTTTCACAAGGAATACAAATGAATTTTAAACTCGAATATTATTGGGACGCCTGGGTGTTTAAGTCAGTTAAGTGATAATGTCGGCTCAGGTCATAATCTCACAGTTTTGTGAGTTCGAGCCCTGTATTGGGCTCTGTGCACTGACCTTGTGGAGCCTACGTAGGATTCTTTGTCTCCCTCTCTCTCTGCCCCTCCCCCACTCACATTCTGTCTCTCTCAAAATAATAAGTAAATAAATTAAAAAATTAAACTTGAATATTATTATTTTATGGAATAAAATATACAAATTGGTTTAATTATAAGGATAAATTCTTAATTTTTCATAGTTTGAATGTTCAAGGGACCTCTTTCAATCATTGATAGGTTAGAAAAAATGAATAAAGCTACAGAATAATATTTGAACAACATATTTAATAAACTGGATTGAAAGAACATAAGCACACTGTATACATATGTATGAATATATAAATATGCACATATATGTAGATAATCTGTGTATTTATTCAATTTAATTTATTAAATATGTTGTTCAAGCATATTTCATGTTTAAGTGTTAGGATATGTCTGTCCTATCTAACTATATACCTATAATTAACAATGAAAAAATGTGAAGTGAAATGAAAAAATAATACTGTTGTATTATTAGATATTATAAATAATTTGTCTTATTTAACTGCTGTGCATCAGTTAAAGATCACACATTCTTCTCAAATGTCTAGACTATTTATATGAACTGGTCATTTAGTACTCCTTAATAATGACCAAAAAATAAATAAAAATAAAAACAGAAAGAATACAAATTGTAGTTAAGTTGGTAGTAACAAAATATAAATTAAAATACCTCCATGTGTTTGTTAATGTAAATAAATACTTACAAGTTACTTGTTCAAAAATAAGATCACAGAAAAATCTAAAATATTTTGATACAAGAGTAAAAAGTCAGTAAACAAAAATAACTTTTTATATGCTAACAATGAACAATTGGAAAATGAAATGGTAAACAAAAGCATTTATAATAGCATCACAACAAATATTTCCTAAGAAATACTTTGAACTATATTAACATAAATATTTACTTACAGGTTATTATATAATTGCTATATATTACAACTTGGGAAATTGAGCTAAAGGGATATTAAATGGATATTTATAGCACTAAATATGTGGATTAGAAGATAAGTAAAGCTGAAAATTAAATGAGCGAACATCCTATTTGAGCAGTGAGGAAAATAAAAATACAGGAAAATAAATTCAGTACTCTATGGAAAAATACAGTATGCTTATTTGATAAATAATAATGCTAAAATAAAGATAGCATTAGAAAGTAAAAGACGTGGGGCACCTAGGTGCTCAGTAGGTTAATTCTTGATTTCGACTCAGGTCATGATGTGTTGGTTTGTGAGGTGGGGCTCTGCTCAGTGAGGAGCTTGCATGGGATCCTCTCTCCCCATCTCTCTTTCTCTGCCCCTCCCCTGCTCAAGCACACTGTACTCTCTCTCTCTGTCTCTCTCTCTCTCAAAATAAATAAACTTTAAAAAAAAGGAAAAGGGTAAAAAAGAACAGAATAGATATTTAAAAAAAAAAAACAAGTTTTTGCCAGTATAACAGGCAAACCATTTAAGGTTCATGAAGAAAAAAGAGAAGGCAAAGATTATTTTTGGATCACTAAGTGGAACATAAATGATATGATTTAGTGGTGACAATTATTATGAAAGTTATTCCAAACACTTAGATAACATGGGCAATAGATAGGAAACTAAAATTTACTAAAACTAAATTAGTAAAAAACACATACACATCAATATTCTTACATCTAGTTAAGAAATAGAAGTAGTAATGTGAAAGACCTTGTGGGAAAACCCTGGGTCCAGATGCTTTTACAGGCAATTTCTACACAATTTCAATGAACAGATCATTTCAAGTATATGAAACAAATAAATTAGAGTACTTCACAATCATTTCCATTAAGCCAGTATAATCTTGATTTCAAATCTAAACAATGATAGCATAAGAAAACCAATTCTCAAGCCAATCTTGCATAGACTATAGAGCAAAACTCTTTATATTCAGAAGCTAAATCCTTCAGTGTAAAAAATGATTATCAATCATAAGCAAGTTGAATTTATTCCAGGATTTTAAGGTTGGATTAACATTAGAAAACGTGTAATGTTAATTTACCACATAAAAAGATTAAAAGAGGAGAAATGTATGATAATCACTATATGATAAATTTAAAAGAAGCAGAAAAATGTATTTGACAATTTTCAACAGCTATTTGTCTTTAAATCTCTGAGCAAGTAATCCATTAAAAGTATCCACCAAAAAACCCAGCAAATACTATTATTGACTGAAAGTATTTCAAGCATTTCCTCTAAAATAAGACATAAGAAATAAATCTGCCATTCTCACTACTTTTATTTGGTTGTGTACTAAATATCCTAGCCAGAACAGAAAATTTATTTTGAAAAAAATGAAATAAATGCGGCAAATGATTAGAAAAGAAGAAACACAGTGAATGCTATCATTGTTTACAGATACAATCCACAGGTTGTATTTTTCATCAAATCATTACTAATAAGAGAGTCTGGATATCCTTAAGATGAACATACAAATATATATGAAGTTCTGTTCAACAGCTACAAACAACAAATACAATTTGAAAATAAGTAAACTTTATAATTGTAAGAAATACCAGTCAATTCCTAGGAATAGGCAAAGCTATACTAAAACTTTTGTGGAGAATTTTATCAAATATATTGCAAAGCATAGTAAGAAAAATAAATGGAGACATAAATCAAGTTAATGAACAGATTTCAACACAGTAAAGAATCCAATTTTCACCAAACTGATATTTACTTACATATAGATTGAGAACTAATTATAAATAAGTGTTTAAGATACATTTTTACACGTAAGTAGAAAATATAGGTCAATTTTTCTACTATTTGTGGATAGAGAAGAATTTCTCAAATATACACCTGTATAACCATAAAAGGAAGGATTAGTAAGTTTGACTTCAAGTTTAAAAATTTCTGTTCAACCAGAGTCATCAATAAAATGAAAACACAAGCATAAAAAGGGTAATCAAATCTGTAACAAGACAACTAAAATTAATTAATATCTAAAATATAAAAGAACTACAAGTCAAAGAAATGAAAAAGACAAACACTGGATTTTTTTTTAAAAAAAAATTTTTAACGTTTTATTTATTTTTGAGACAGAGAGAGACAGAGTGTGAACAGGGGAGGGGCAGAGAGAGAGGGAGACACAGAATCTGAAACAGGCTCCAGGCTCTGAGCTGTCAGCACAGAGCCTGACGCGGGGCTCGAACTCACAGACCGTGAGAACATGACCTGAGCCGAAGTCAGCCGCTTAACCGACTGAGCCACCCAGGCGCCCCAAACACTGGATTTTAAAATGATAAAAGATATAAACAGGTATTTCATAGAAGAGGAAACACAAATGTCCAGTAAACTTACCAGAGCAGACACAAACTCAGTAGTGTTAAGGCAGTTGTCAGTTACAATTATGAACAAAATTGATTGGAAAATTAAGAAATCTCAGAATATTACACGTGACTTAATAGGATATGTCTGCAGTATTTACACGTGACTTAATAGGATATGCCTTATTTGGCAAGTAAGGAACATCCTATATGTGAATGTCATAATGAATGAAATGCAAATTTCAACCAGACAAAAGAAGATTGCCAATGCTGAACTAGATTTATTTTCCCTCTAGAAACAAAGTGCTTGGGAAAATGATGTTAACAATGACAAAAATAAGAAAGGAAAGAAGTCAAATTTTGGATAATTGTCATGTTAGACATTTTAAGTTTGGGTTGATGTCATATAGGGAAACATAGAACAAAAGTCTTTGGAGACTCAAGTCTGGCATTTGATAGAGTTATCATTCTGATTCATTTAATTGTACTCAAAGAGGTATTTTAATTGCGCTGCCCCAGGTCCCATTTTCCTGCAGGATAGTCACAGTTGCCTGACATCCTGTCTGGATACCATCCCCTTTGCTTCCAAAGTGTCCTTTTTGGGTGAAAAGTTGTATCGCCACCCTGGATAAATGAACTCTTTCAGTCTCACCATGCCATGTTTTGATAAGGGCCGATAGATCCCGAAAGCTGAGATATGAGTTCCCCAAATGATTAGATGGAATACCTAGAATTCATAAAAAAAAAAAAAGCCAGACAGTTTTGCAATTTTGAAATGGAATGCTCCAAGGATAGTCACAATAGATACTCATCATGTTACTAATGATGCAGTGTGTGACTTTTTCAGTTGCATAATGATTTTCAATAACTTTTACAATTAGTTGTTTGCAAATAGAGAGTGGAAAATTCTACCCTGTTCATCAAGAGCAAGCCTTGGTTTAGTTCTGCTGGAATAGATGAATATTTCAGAATCAAGATCATGTGCTACAAGTTTCATTTGTAAGAAACATAGCTATAATATGGCATTCCAGCATGTCATGGAATTTTGCTAAATTCTCCACATCCATTAAGTATAGATTATTGTGTTGTAATGTATGATCCCATATTTGCTGGTATGCACTATAAAGACTTTTATATTAAGCGGTCCCATTGATTAACATGGACAGGAGGAGAAGGAGGTATTCTGACTGGACAGATTCCATCTTTTGAAGCCTTGAGTATTTGGCCCAATTTTCAATGTCAAGTGTAGACTATAATTTATCCAGACTTGGCTTTTGTTCTTTCCCACCCCCAACCTTAAAAACTACAGGGTAATATAGGCATTTGAATTTATTAGCATTCATCAAAGAGTATTTTTGGCAGCATTGTATCACAAAGGCTGACATTGGCATATATAAAACAATACATGTGCAAGCCTGCAAAGAAAGGAAATTTGAAGAGAATGTCCATTATATAACTTAAGCTTTTTTTTTCTGGATCAAATAAAATTATAGAGGCGCCATGCATAGCACTGTTGCTGAAGGCCATCATAAACCCTGGTTTTCATGAGGTTATATGGTCTTTTCACCATGAAAAAGAATTCCTTCTGTATTTAAGTTGCCAAAGTACTGAGGCAGCCTGGGAAAGGGGCGACTTTATATTTTCTTCCAATTAAAAAAGAGTACCTACAAAATAAGTTCTTTAAAGATAGACAAAACTGAAATTTAGATGTCTTGATGACTATTCTTACACCATGATTTTTTTTTGTAATAAAGGCATATTATGTCATTATAGTTGTCTCTAGTTAATGTGTTTTACAAGCAAGGAGATATATCTGTCTGTTACACTAATTTATTTTTCAAATATCTTTATAAAAGTGAATATGCAAATTACCTGGGCATGATAACAAGTTGGTAAGCAGTCTGTCCCTCATCCATTGCTTATGATTCAAAACCTGTTTCTTTACTTTTATGTGAGGAAGAAAACTAATCTCAAAAATCTTATAACTTGCTAACTTCATTATATATTTGAGGCTTGAAAAAATAACAATCCAAGGAAATTGAAAGTTTGCATCACACCTGGATTGATATTCATAGGAAATATCTGCATTTTCAGAAATATCTAAATGTTTTAGTAAAATTTTCAGTCAGAGGGGCAGCTTTTTAACTAGAGAGGAGTTTTATTTTTCCTGTGGTTGTGAATCAGACAACATATACATGCCATCAAAGCAAAATTCTCAGACTCTGGTATGCTACTGGCAATTGCAAAACTAGTTTGCAGTTCGTTCTTGAACCTGTTATTAAATTGACGTTCTGTCCTTTCACATCAGAGGACATGTGACGTCAATTTGTCCAAATATTGGTGATGCTAATAAGTTTAATCATTTGGCTCAGATAATCCACAAGATTTCTCTATTTACTGTTATTTTTTTTTTCTTTTTGTATTAGTATGTAATCTATGGGGCAATATGGAGAGACTCTCTGAGTATCCTGTTCTCCAACAGTATTTCACCAATAATTTTAGCATCTATTGGCAGTATTCTTCCACTGGCAATTTTTACTTAAAGTAATCCTCCCTATATTTCTGGTACTGTGATGATTTTCTATTATGTATTTATTCTACATATATTAGTAGAAAGTGATCTCCTAGGAAAAGCCCCCCATATCACATCACATCACATCACATCACATCACACATTTTGATTATTTGTTTTTAGTATCAGTAAAGATTCATGGATCCTTTGCTTAATCAATGTTTTATAATTCATTTCTGTCAATATTTATTTTATGGGAAATTGTCTAATTTGGCCGATGAAAGAGTGCCACTTTTGGATGGTTTCTATGTTCTTTAGCATTACTAATGGCTTTTTGAGGACTTCTTCAGTTTCTAACATGAAAGAAATAACTAAGTTTAAAAAATGACACCAGATTAGATCCTTGAATGAAGAAGAAAGAAGAAAAACCTAGCTGTAGAAGGCATTATTGAGACAATTAAGAAAATTTGAATATTGACTAAATATGTGTGTGTGTGTGTGTGTGTATATATATATATATATATATATAATACTAGTAAGTATTAATGTTAACTTTTCTTACCGTGAAAATGTTTCTGTGTTCATATAGAATAATACTATTGTTCTTATGAGATATATGCTTAAATATTGAGGGGTAAAATAACCGTGTTTTTAAGTAACTCTCAAATGTTTCAACAAATGGTATAAAATGTTAACAGTTGGTGAGCCTAGGTAAAGACTACTTTCTGGAAGTATTTCTAAATTAAAGTTGGGGTAAAAAACATAAAAATTATATTTAGATAATCCTGAATAGGGATAAAAGCATAAATTTACCAAGCAAATGGAAAAGAGTGGATGGCTTTAAAATTTTTTCACTAATGAGGACAAATAAGGACTTCAAGTTAGGAAACCCAGCTGCTTACTTTAGTTGATAAAGATTCAATTCTAACACAGCTAAAATTGAAACCTCTTAAAAGCATCAAGTTGAACAAAAATCAAAATGGCTGCACTAACACTTTGGCGAGGCTGGATTTTAAAGTAACCTTTTTCCTGTCTTCTGCAAACCTCCCTTCCTTCCTTCTTAGCCTTTTGTTTCAGGAACTCAGTACCATCCTGAAAACATGACAAATGAGGCTGGCAGCATACCCCATTCCTGTTCCTCTAGATCATGTATTTCTCTATAGTATCCTCCATCCCCTTCCTCCAGGATGGCTTGAAGGCCATCGCCTGCTGCAGCCTCCTTGCCCAACAAAGCGATAAAGCTACTGTTCCCCTTTATCCCAAACTCTGTCTTAGCATTATATTTTGGCTTTAAAGCACAAAGTTGGTTTTCGAAGACAAAATTCCATGCCTAAGACCAAAAACTAAGCTACTAACCAGATGGAAAAAAGAAAAAGTATGATTGTGGCGCCTAGTTGGTTCAGCCGGTTGAGCATCTAGCTTCGGTTCAGGTCATGATCTCCTGGTTCATCTGTTCGAGGTTTGAGCCCCGTGACAGGTTCTGTGCTGACAGCTCAGAGCCTGGAGCCTGCTTCAGATTCTGTCTCCATCTCTCTCTGCCCCTCCCCTGCTCATGCTCGCTCTCTCTCTCTCTCTCTCTCTCAAAAAATAAATAAAAACATTAGAAAAATATTTTTAAAGAAAAGGCTTTAAAGGAAAAGTATGATTAATTGAATTTTTAGATAGAAAATCTGTTTATTTAAAAATCTTATTATATGTATAAAAATGTTAATAATAGCTGTCGTTGTATTATGCATATATTTTCCTAACATATTAACTATATATGTGTTAAATATAATTGAACTTCTATAATGAAGATGTAGATGATTCAGCTAAATATGTACATTATAAAAGAGGATAGGATATTTTGTATATTATCAGATGTCTTTCTCATAATAACATTAGAAATGAAGGGCATGAATGTTCCTTTGATAAAGATTTTGGGTAGCTGGGTTCCAGTCAATTAACGTCTCACTCAGTAACTTTGCTGTGTGATCAAGGACTATTTAGCAAATTTAAAGATTTGAGTATAGGAAAATTAACCCATTTATGCTGTTTCTAAAAGGTAGATTTATGCATTTTTGAGTCTTCTGTGGTGTTCTTGAAGGAAAGAGTCGATTTCTTTATAATGTACAGGAATACCGTTTATCTAGATGACTAAGCTACTTCCCTCTGATCAAGGATGGATAACGTAGCATATTCATTTAACAGGAAGATCAAGTGCTATAAGATGCATTAAATTGTTTGGAAATATGTGAGGTGGGAAAAAGGAGTTTATGGCCACTTATTATTATAATGCTCACCACTATTGAAAGCAGTATGAAAAAGTTGTTTTTGGAATTCTAAGTCTTCCATTTCAGAAGCATAGATTAAATTAAATTTATTTAAATTAATCATTGTAAAGGTTGGCTTTTTTAATTACAAGATTTATAATTAAGGAGGTAAAGACAACAGGTTAGCAATGCATATTGGATGTGCTGGAAATCAGAATGCACGTAGAAATGAAAAAATCCGACTCAACTGTGCATGCCAATAAGTGGCATACCATTAGCACTTAAAGCTCCCCCTTTGTAAATCCAATGAAACTATATTTAGACTTCTAAACAAGGAATTCTCTTCCTAGGGCATTGCTGTTTTTGTTGCTTAGTTCTGCTTCTTATTTCTCCATTTTACTGGATGATTCTTGTTCAAGAAGCAAAATCATATTGTTAACTAATTTTTAAATTGCATTTCTTTAATATTTCACAAAATACTTGAATCTTTTACCTTTGCATGTTTTCACATGATGGTTGGACATCATTTCTAAATATATGATGTAGTAAATAATGAGTGCCAGGAAAGAACATGTTGAAAGGAGTAAGTAATATAAAATTAACATTTTGACTTCTAATGCAAAATAGTTTACAAACTGCAATATAAAAATGGAAGCAACACCTAAGCATTTGGTTTTTAGATCATCCCATTACTTGGGGTGTACATACAGCCTGGGTACCATGGGGGGTGTGAGTTATGCAAAATGTATGAACACTTAGTGTTGAATATTTTATACACACACACCTAGGTTTTGGGTTGGCACAATTCTTGAAGAATGTTCCTGTTATTACTCAACTGTACGTTTCTTAAAATATAGAAAAATATAACCTAAGAAAAATGATAATATAATAATAATGCACTTTGTAACACAATAAGAGACTATAACAATTTATTATTTTTTTTCAAATAGAGAAGAAAAACACCAAAATAACTATGTAATTTAAGTCAGAAATTTTCTCTCTTCAAAATGAGTTCAGTGAAATTAGGTGGTGATTTAAATAATTATTTTTTATCTCCTCCTCCTTTGTGGTATTTTTCTAGTGACACACATATATATGTATGCATATATATGATATTTATAAAATATTACATGCATTTATTGTATATAATAAATCACATACATTAGAATGTCTTAGAAATAATAATTTTAGAATTTGATAGAACTTAATGATCACATTGAATTTAATAGTTTACATATTTCATAACAAGAAAATATGTAATATGAAAATACCCTAGCTAATACTATCATAAATATATGAAAAGAAATTTAGACACAGGTCAAATGACTTAACTCTATATCCAGAACCAAAGTCAAAGTCATAACTCAGCAGAAGCTTAAAGATCTTATTGGAAAGCCCTGCTGTATTTACAGATGAGAAGGGCATTATGCATTGTCTTATCCTGTTTGGCATAAGAAAATATCTGACTTTGTGAAACACTGCCTAATATTATTTGGTAATATTTCCTAGATATTCTCATTGTCTTTCCACTGTGTTCTCAGTTCCTGATTTCTAATTGGCAAAAGTGAGTAGAAAATGAAATGTTGCTTCTTTACCATCATACTAATTGTCCAGTTTTTACAAATCTGTAGGAAGTGTCATGGTAATGAATTAGAATGTATAGGTTTTGTGAAAAGTGACTAAGGAATTGGAACAATGATCCATAATACATGGGTATTCCTTCATGTGAGAAGTTGAAAGATGGGGTGGTGGCTTTTGGTGTTAGGACCTCTGTATTTCAGTGTATTCGCTAATGATGAAGAGGGCAACATAAACAGGGAGATGGTGAAGTATTCTGACAACACTAAAATATTTTGGTTAGTTAAAAACTAATGAGGTTTGGGAGATGCTCCAGATGGCTCTAATCATACTGGAGAATTGGGCAGCCCAGTGGCAGATGAAATTCGTTTTTGATAAGTGTACAGGAAGGAATATTGAAAAATTATAATCTAAACTCTCCATGTATACCATGAGATTCTGAACTTGGAAATTCTCTGAGGAGCAAGACATTTACTGCTACCATTGCTGGTTCAATGAAGGTGTCCCCTAGTGCACATCTTTCTGGAAACAGCTGAGTAGATGCACGGGTGTGTTTAGAAAAAGGTTTGAAAATGCAAATAATTGGGAAAGCTGTTTGGAGACAGATAAAGAATGTTTTACCCATTGCAGCAGGATGGATTTCTTCTGGGTAACAAGTGAGAAGTGACAGAAACAAGAAAGTCACAGAAGCTGTGGAAAGAGTGACTTATTCCTGAAGTAAGATTGAAAGACAGGCTGACAACTGGAGAACACATTTACATATGCCCAAGCCCGTTAGTACTATAAAGCTTTTCAATTTTGAGCAAGATTTGAACCATGGAGAATTTGATCTCATTAACAGGGCAGCAACTGTGGGGCCCTGACAATTAATACATGAGTTTGAAGATTTGGCACTTGAAAGTTAGAAACTCAAGGCTTAGCTCTATTTGGTACTTGTTTGTAGGTGATAAATCCTGAATGTGTGTAGTCACAGACTCTTTGTAATGTTTATACTCTAAGAAAAAAAAAGTAATTATATTAGCATATCAAAAGACCATGCTGCTAATTCATCACTGCTTGAGTAATCGGTAAAGATAGCAAGGAAAGTATTAGATGGGTACACAGAGATTCCCTTAAACTACAGATAGTCAATAACAAATCACTCACACTGTATTTTTTGAGTTTGTTCTAAATGAGTAATCAGAAAACTGTCTCAGATGGTTTGTTTTTGATTCACACTTGTTAAAGAAAAAAAGACAGGCCCCAAATAGAGTCACTTGTGCTCAGCTCCATGTCAGTAAACCAAGACTTAACATCTAACCTAATTGCAGTTTCAGCCTCCCCCCCTAATGTGACCTTTAACTAGTCAATCTGGAATTACCTGGCCCTCACTGGTAAAGTAATGCATCTGATAGATCCCTCCTGTCCCCCAAAGAAAGATAAGGTAATTCTCTCTTTCCTTGTCGCCACCCGCTTTTACCTATAAATGCCTCCCATTTTGTTCAGCTCTTTGGGGCTCCTTTCTACTCACTAGATGGGACACTGCCTGATTTATGAATCACTGAATAAAGTTAATTTGATCTTTAAATTTACTCAGTTGAATTTTGGGGTTTTTTTTGTTTTTTTGTTTTTTTATTTTTTTATTTTTATTTTTTTTATTTTTTTATTTATTTTTTAATATATGAAATTTACTGTCAAATTGGTTTAAATACAACACCCAGTGCTCATCCCAAAAGGTGCCCTCCTCAATACCCATCACCCACCCTGCCCTCCCTCCCACCCCCCATCAACCCTCAGTTTGTTCTCAGTTTTTAAGAGTCTCTTATGCTTTGGCTCTCTCCCACTCTAACCTCTTTTTTTTTCCTTCCCCTCCCCCATGGGTTTCTGTTAAGTTTCTCAGGATCCACATAAGAGTGAAAACATATGGTATCTGTCTTTCTCTGTATGGCTTATTTCACTTAGCATCACACTCTCCAGTTCCATCCACGTTGCTACAAAAGGCCATATTTCATTTTTTCTCATTGCCACATAGTATTCCATTGTGTATATAAACCACAATTTCTTTATCCATTCATCAGTTGATGGACATTTAGGCTCTTTCCATAATTCGGCTATTGTTGAGAGTGCTGCTATAAACATTGGGGTACAAGTGCCCCTATGCATCAGTACTCCTGTATCCCTCGGATAAATTCCTAGCAGTGCTATTGCTGGGTCATAGGGTAGGTCTATTTTTAATTTTCTGAGGAACCTCCACACTGCTTTCCAGAGCGGCTGCACCAATTTGCATTCCCACCAACAGTGCAAGAGGGTTCCCGTTTCTCCACATCCTCTCCAGCATCTATAGTCTCCTGATTTGTTCATTTTGGCCACTCTGACTGGCGTGAGGTGATATCCAAGTGTGGTTTTGATTTGTATTTCCCTGATAAGGAGCGACGTTGAGCATCTTTTCATGTGCCTGTTGGCCATCCGGATGTCTTCTTTAGAGAAGTGTCTATTCATGTTTTCTGCCCATTTCTTCACTGGGTTATTTGTTTTTCGGGTGTGGAGTTTGATGAGCTCTTTATAGATTTTGGATACTAGCCCTTTGTCCGATGTGTCATTTGCAAATATCTTTTCCCATTCCGTTGGTTGCCTTTTAGTTTTGTTGGTTGTTTCCTTTACTGTGCAGAAGCTTTTTATCTTCATAAGGTCCCAGTAATTCACTTTTGCTTTTAATTCCCTTGCCTTTGGGGATGTGCCGAGTAAGAGATTGCTACGGCTGAGGTCAGAGAGGTCTTTTCCTGCTTTCTCCTGTAAGGTTTTGATGGTTTCCTGTCTCACATTCAGGTCCTTTATCCATTTTGAGTTTATTTTTGTGAATGGTGTGAGAAAGTGGTCTAGTTTCAACCTTCTGAATGTTGCTGTCCAGTTCTCCCAGCACCATTTGTTAAAGAGACTGTCTTTTTTCCATTGGATGTTCTTTCCTGCTTTGTCAAAGATTAGTTGGCCATACGTTTGTGGGTCTAGTTCTGGGGTTTCTATTCTATTCCATTGGTCTATGTGTCTGTTTTTATGCCAATACCATGCTGTCTTGATGATGACAGCTTTGTAGTAGAGGCTAACGTCTGGGATTGTGATGCCTCCTGCTTTGGTCTTCTTCTTCAAAATTACTTTGGCTATTCGGGGCCTTTTGTGGTTCCATATGAATTTTAGGGTTGCTTGTTCTAGTTTCGAGAAGAATGCTGGTGCAATTTTGATTGGGATTGCATTGAATGTGTAGATAGCTTTGGGTAGTATTGACATTTTGACAATATTTATTCTTCCAATCCATGAGCAGGGAATGTCTTTCCATTTCTTTATATCTTCTTCAATTACCTGCATAAGCTTTCTATAGTTTTCAGCATACAGATCTTTTACGTCTTTGGTTAGATTTATTCCTAGGTATTTTATGCTTCTTGGTGCAATTGTGAATGGGATCAGTTTCTTCATTTGTCTTTCTGTTGCTTCATTGTTAGTGTATAAGAATGCAACTGATTTCTGCACAATGATTTTGTATCCTGCAACTTTGCTGAATTCATGTATCAGTTCTAGCAGACTTTTGGTGGAGTCTATCGGATTTTCCATGTATAATATCATGTCATCCGCAAAAAGCGAAAGCTTGACTTCATCTTTGCCAATTTTGATGCCTTTGATTTCCTTTTGTTGTCTGATCGCTGATGCTAGAACTTCCAGCACTATGTTAAACAACAGCGGTGAGAGTGGACATCCCTGTCATGTTCCTGATCTCAGGGAAAAAGCTCTCAGTTTTTCCCCATTGAGGATGATGTTAGCTGTGGGCTTTTCATAAATAGCTTTTATGATCTTTAAGTATGTTCCTTCTATCTCGACTTTCTCAAGGGTTTTTATTAAGAAAGGGTGCTGGATTTTGTCAAAGGCCTTTTCTGCATCGATTGATAGGATCATATGGTTCTTCTCTTTTTTTTTTTTGTTAATGTGATGTATCACGTTGATCGATTTGCGAATGTTGAACCAGCCCTGCATCCCAGGAATGAATCCCACTTGATCATGGTGAATAATTCTTTTTATATGCTGTTGAATTCGATTTGCTAGTATCTTATTGAGAATTTTTGCATCCATATTCATCAGGGATATTGGCCTGTAGTTCTCTTTTTTTACTGGGTCTCTGTCTGGTTTAGGAATCAAAGTAATACTGGCTTCATAGAATGAGTCTGGAAGTTTTCCTTCCCTTTCTATTTCTTGGAATAGCTTGAGAAGGATAGGTATGATCTCTGCTTTAAACGTCTGGTAGAACTCCCCTGGGCAGCCATCTGGTCCTGGACTCTTATTTGTTGGGAGATTTTTGATAACCGATTCAATTTCTTCGCTGGTTATGGGTCTGTTCAAGCTTTCTATTTCCTCCTGATTGAGTTTTGGAAGAGTGTGGGTGTTTAGAAATTTGTCCATTTCTTCCAGGTTGTCCAATTTGTTGGCATATAATTTTTCATAGTATTCCCTGATAATTGTTTGTATCTCTGAGGGATTGGTTGTAATAATTCCATTTTCATTCATAATTTTATCTATTTGGGCCATCTCCCTTTTCTTTTTGAGAAGCCTGGCTAGAGGTTTGTCAATTTTGTTTATTTTTTCAAAAAACCAACTCTTGGTTTCGTTGATTTGCTCTACCGTTTTTTTAGATCTATATTGTTTATTTCTGCTCTGATCTTTATTATTTCTCTTCTTCTGCTGGGTTTAGGCTGCCTTTGCTGTTCTGTTTCTATTTCCTTTAGGTGTGCTGTTAGATTTTGTATTTGGGATTTTTCTTGTTTCTTGAGATAGGCCTGGATTGCAATGTATTTTCCTCTCAGGACTGCCTTCGCTGCGTCCCAAAGCGTTTGGATTGTTGTATTTTCATTTTCGTTTGTTTCCATATATTTTTTAATTTCTTCTCTAATTGCCTGGTTGACCCACTCATTCGTTAGTAGGGTGTTCTTTAACCTCCATGCTTTTGGAGGTTTTCCAGACTTTTTCCTGTGGTTGATTTCAAGCTTCATAGTATTGTGGTCTGAAAGTATGCATGGTATAATTTCAATTCTTGTAAACTTATGAAGGGCTGTTTTGTGACCCAGTATATGATCTATCTTGGAGAATGTTCCATGTGCACTCGAGAAGAAAGTATATTCTGTTGCTTTGGGATGCAGAGTTCTAAATATATCTGTCAAGTCCATCTGATCCAATGTATCATTCAGGGCCCTTGTTTCTTTATTGACTGTGTGTCTAGATGATCTATCCATTTCTGTAAGTGGGGTGTTAAAGTCCCCTGCAATGACCACATTCTTATCAATAAGGTTGCTTATGTTTATGAGTAATTGTTTTATATATCTGGGGGCTCCGGTATTCGGTGCATAGACATTTATAATTGTTAGCTCTTCCTGATGGATAGACCCTGTGATTATTATATAATGCCCTTCTTCATCTCTTGTTACAGCCTTTAATTTAAAGTCTAGTTTGTCTGATATAAGTATGGCTACTCCAGCTTTCTTTTGGCTTCCAGTAGCATGATAAATAGTTCTCCATCCCCTCACTCTCAATCTAAAGGTGTCCTCAGATCTAAAATGAGTCTCTTGTAGACAGCAAATAGATGGGTCTTGTTTTTGTATCCATTCTGATACCCTATGTCTTTTGGTTGGCACATTTAATCCATTTACATTCAGTGTTATTATAGAAAGATACGGATTTAGAGTCATTGTGATGTCTGTATGTTTTATGCTTGTAGCGATGTCTCTGGTACTTTGTCTCACAGGATCCCCCTTAGGATCTCTTGTAGGGCTGGTTTAGTGGTGACGAATTCCTTCAGTTTTTGTTTGTTTGGGAAGACCTTTATCTCTCCTTCTATTCTAAATGACAGACTTGCTGGATAAAGGATTCTCGGCTGCATATTTTTTCTGTTTAGCACACTGAAGATATCGTGCCAAGCCTTTCTGGCCTGCCAAGTTTCAAAGGAGAGATCAGTCACGAGTCTTATAGGTCTCCCTTTATATGTGAGGGCACGTTTATCCCTTGCTGCTTTCAGAATTTTCTCTTTATCCTTGTATTTTGCCAGTGTCACTATGATATGTCGTGCAGAAGATCGATTCAAGTTACGTCTGAAGGGAGTTCTCTGTGCCTCTTGGATTTCAATGCCTTTTTCCTTCCCCAGTTCAGGGAAGTTCTCAGCTATAATTTCTTCAAGTACCCCTTCAGCACCTTTCCCTCTCTCTTCCTCCTCTGGGATACCAATTATGCGTATATTATTTCTTTTTAGTGTATCACTTAGTTCTCTAATTTTTCCCTCATACTCCTGGATTTTTTTATCTCTCTTTCTCTCAGCTTCCTCTTTTTCCATAACTTTATCTTCTAGTTCACCTATTCTCTCCTCTGCCTCTTTAATCTGAGCTGTCGTCGTTTCCATTTTGTTTTGCATTTCGTTTAAAGCGCTTTTCAGCTCCTCGTGACTGTTCCTTAGTCCCTTGATCTCTGTGGCAAGAGATTCTCTGCTGTCCTGTATACTGTTTTCAAGCCCAGCGATTAATTTTATGACTATTATTCTAAATTCACTTTCTGTTATATTATTTAAATCCTTTTTGATCAGTTCATTAGCTGTTATTATTTCCTGGAGATTCTTCTGAGGGGAATTCTTCCGTTTGGTCATTTTGGATAGTCCCTGGAGTGGTGAGGACCTGCAGGGCACTTCCCCTGTGCTGTGGTGTATAACTGGAGTTGGTGGGCGGGGCTGCAGTCCGACCTGATGTCTGCCCCCAGCCCACTGCTGGGGCCACAGTCAGACTGGTGTGTGCCTTCTCTTCACCTCTCCTAGGGGCGGGATTCACTGTGGGGTGGCGTGTCCCGTCTGGGCTACTTGCACACTGCCAGGCTTGTGGTGCTGGGGATCTGGCGTATTAGCTGGGGTGGGTAGGCAAGGTGCACGGGGGCTGGAGGGGCAGGCTTAGCTCGCTTCTCCTTAGGTGATCCACCTCAGGAGGGGCCCTGTGGCAGCGGGAGGGAGTCAGATCCGCTGCCGGAGGTTTGGCTCCGCAGAAGCACAGAGTTGGGTGTTTGCGCGGAGCGAGCAAGTTCCCCGGCAGGAACTGGTTCCCTTTGGGATTTTGGCTGGGGGATGGGCGGGGGAGATGGCGCTGGCGCCTTTGTTCCCCGCCAAGCTGAGCTCTGCCGTCCGGGGGCTCAGCAGCTCTCCCTCCCTTTGTCCTCCAGCCTTCCCGCTTTCTGAGCAGAGCTGTTAACTTATGACCTCCCAGACGCCAAGTTGCGCTTTCTGTCGGAACACAGTCTGTCAGGCCCCTCCGCTTTTGCCTGCCAGACTCGGGGGCCCTGCTTGGCCGGCGAGCCACCCCTCCGCCTCGGCTCCCTCCTGCCAGTCCTTGGAGTGCGCACTGCCTCGCCGCCCTTCCTACCCCTTCCGTGGGCCTCTCGTCTGTGCTTTGCCTCGGAGACTCCGTTCTGCTAATCCTCTGGCGGTTTTCTGGGTTCTTTAGGCAGGTGTAGGTGGAATCTAAGTGATCAGCAGGACGCGCGGTGAGCCCAGCGTCCTCCTACGCCGCCATCTTCCCTCCAACCTGAATTTTGTTTTTAACACACCCAACCACAATAGAGAGAAACATTTTATAAATTAAAGGTTCATTGGTAACATTGACAGTTTTTTTTTTTAACTTAATGAAACTATTAACTTTGCTTAGTAAAGGAAATGTGAAAATATGTATTATTTTCTCAAGGGATTACAACAAATCTTTTGATTTGTTAAAGATAAATGAAAAAACAAATATCAGGATAAATATCTGTAAATACAATTCAAGAATTCATAAGAACCTAGTCAAAAAGCCATGCTTTGCATGAGATAGAAATAAAGTTAGTCGAGGGGCGTGTGGGTGGTTCAGTCAGGTAAGTGCCCGATTCTTGGTTTTGGCTCAGATCATGATCCTGTGGTTTGTGGGTTGAGCCCCCATGTCGAGCTCTATGCTGACGGTGTGGAACCTGCTTGGAATTCTTTCTCTCTTCCTCTTTGCCCCTCCCCTGCTCACTCTCAAAATAAATAAACTTAAAATTAAAAAAAAATTTTTTTGAAAAAAAAAGAAAGTTAGTCCTAAGAAATATAAATCACCAGGTATTTAAAGTTATACTACATGTTTCACGACCATTGAATATGATCAAATAAGCTGAACTTAAATATGACATATAAGCCTAATAGCAATTAAATACTACATAATTATATATGTGTACATACAATATATATTAGTATGTATATTTATTATAATTGTATAACTATATACTGTACAGCACTGTATATACATATATTTGTATGTATGTCACTAGTTTTTATTCATAATTAGAATTTTCTCTAAGTCTTCAATTGTTTTGATACACGATTCCTAAATGAAATATCCATCGAAGTTGTCTTTTTGCTGTCCACTGGAAATTGGGGGATATTAACTTGGTAGTGAAATAGTTTTCTTTTGGGAAGGAACTGTATTTGGAAAGCAGATTTCAAGAGCCATGCTTCCTCACATCTTTACATACCAGATGTGCACAAATCTATGCAAGGTTTTCCACATTTTTAAATAATTTTTTCAATGAAACACAACCTGAACATTTCATTGACATGCTAAACATGTCTTTGGATTATTTTACCTATTTGCCTAAGACTTTAGGGAGACCACTTAAGAATTCATTTGGATCCACATTAGAACAAAACTACCTCTATGTGGGTTTAGAGATCTGTGAATGTTTCCAAAATGCTGGCATGTTGAAAATTGGCTGGGGAGGCCACGTGAACCTGCTAGTTGCTGAAACAGTAGCATTGAGAAATGAATGAAGTGGTAAGGAGGAAAGGGGCTGTTCAGTAACACTTCTTATCCTATACATGTCCCTCTGAAAGCCACATGTTCTCTCAAGATGTTGAACAGACGGCTTCTATGGGGATGCCCCAGTCATCAGGAGCGTAGTGAAGGACGGCACCTGAAACTGTGATTGAATCCTTCTGCATGCATCTGCACTGCCCTCTGGCTCTCAGCATTCTTAGAACTCAACTCTTCCTGGCAATAAATCTCTTCCAGCGCACGACGCTGAAAATTCACTACTCAAACATGCCGTTTCCCTTTTACTGAATAATTTGTATAAGTGAAAATGAATAATATTGGTCACAGGAGGTACAAACAAAAGTGGTTCCATGTGTGCTACAAGAGGCAATTCACTTGTGCACAGGGCAGCAGCATCCTGTAACTGCTTGCATTCTAAGAAAGCTATGCTGATCCTAATTCTCCGATGAAGGGCCTGATTACAGATGGTGTTAGTTGGAAGTTGTAATTTGTTGATAAAGCCTCTAACAAAGTAATTGTTTCTAAGGGAGAGGACAAAAACCAATGAGTATAATAACCACAATAGTAATAGTTTGGGAAGCGTTACTCATACCTTTTTTATATGATAGCATGTGGAGATTCATGGACACACTTTGAGAAACAAGCCAGGCGTTTTACTCTTTTTCCTCTTTTTTTTTTTTTTTTTAACCGTTAGGGCTTCCAGGAGCCCTGAGTTCAGGGAAATGGATAAGAAAATGGCAGCTTGATCTGCTCAGTGGACTCTATTACCAAAGGAATAACCTCACTCTCTTATCTTGTTTTCCGTTAAAGTGAGCAGAATCCTAGTTTAAGGGCACATAGTTTGAGGACAAATTGTAGCATGTTATATGTGAATGAATGGATAAATAAAGTTTCCATTGTCTAATACAGTGAAACCACAGCTAAAGAAACAGGCTTGGCAGAATCAGAAAAAAATAAGACCCTACGGAGCTTGAGTGTAGTCTCACAGTGAAAAGGAATGAGAAATATAGCAATGTCTTCAAAATCATTGCTTCTTTGGTTTGAGTCTCCTGCAGCATTTCTATGTCATTAGATTGTAAATTCCCATGGATTTGCCATCCTGCTTTCCCATTGCATACATTTATGTGAAAGAATTAATCTATCCTCCATGAGAACAGGGGTTTTCTCTTTCATTTTTATGATTCCACACAGTATCTAGCATATACTTTACCAGAAAGTACATGATTAATAAACAAATGTACGAGCAAATGAATGAATAAATGAATTATTTTAATAAAGGAGATAGAGTATTTTGATATGTGTGATATGAGGGGAAATATGGTGGAAGTCTGAGGGTATGGAATTGTTGGTAGGTCCAATTGCTCCTTTCAGTTGAAGGGTGCCTGGCCGGCTCAGCCGGTAGAGCGTGCTACTCTTGATCTTGGGCCCCGTGTTGGGTGTAGAGATTACTTAAAAATAAAATCTTCTATAAAAATGCAAAATTTCAAGAAAACTGTTAAAACATTCCACCAACTTATATATTTTCTTATAGCCATCAACCTGTATGTTTTTTATGAGAGAGAATATAGAAGATCCTGGTTCCTGGAGATAAGAATACAGCATGGCATAAATTGAGCGCTCTGTCATTGTTTGTTTGAAATGAAACTGTGTCATCTCTCGATATTCTTGATGTTGTCTTTCTTGATTCTTCACCCAGTTTCATGACAACTCACATACGTCCTTTTCCTCCCATAAAAAGATATCTTCCCTAAAGCTATGTCTGTGTTTATCTTCCCCATTTCTTATCAAACTTGAGCTCTTACATTTATACAAATGGCTCATCAATCATTATAACAAGCTCTGACCTCTCTCTCATTAACCAAATCCTACATTCCCAATAAGGAATCAAATTCCTTATGCTCAAAATTGCTGTCTTCTATATTGTGCTCTTATTCCTACTTTTTCTTCTCAGTGCAATATTTCCTCTCAATGTCTTTTTACCAAGGGTTGAAATGTTGAAAGTCATTAAATGGGTATTGGTAGTGTTCAATCAATTCTACCTCCCTAACAACCACCCCCCAACCTCAGCTTTTACTTCTCCACTGCACAATTTCTCTGGCCATCAGAAGTTTTTACTTCATTATCCCATGTCAGTACTCTCCACTTTTAAATCAACTTTTATGGTGCTTCCAGGTATATGTCTATAATTACTCTGATACTTTATAGGGAGATATCAATGAATATTATTCTCCAACCTAAAAACCTTGGATCATTTGCTCAAGCCTAGATAACTCAATATAAACTTCACCTCCCTAACTCAAAATGGTAGGATGCTCATATTTACCCCCTACTTAATGCCATTCCTGTACACTGAGTCCAGAAGGAACAGGACTTCGAGAACGAGGCTCAAATTTGAAATTTAAGCCTCCCATATGCTAGAAACTTTAGATGACATAGATGACCTCTTTTAGACTGATTCATTATTATAAAACAAAGATTACAATGTTAACCTCTAAAACATTAAGATAACAAAATAAGAGGAAGTATACAAGCACACAGATTTTAGTATCACAAATGTTAGTGGACTTTCTCACAAACAACTCCCCATTTTGACTGTTAAGTTACTTGAGTAGAGGAACAAATAATTAATCATAGTGGTGTAGATTTTGCTGTCAGAGAATAAGAAGTTTGAAACTGTCACTCACTAGTGTTGAATAATTGTTTATTTATCAGAATGGCAGTTGCCACATCTGTAGAACAATTCCTACTTCTCAAAAGTGTCCTCAGGACCTCCTGTACACAGTAGCACCTAATATGAAGCTTCTCCTGCAAAGAACAAAATAAGGTGTTTTCCTACTTTCTCAGTGTTTGATATAGCAAACAGTGAGTTCTCAGAAAAGTATGAATTAGTGAGCATTGGTTTAATTAATTGTTTACTTCATTATTAAATGTAACTTTTAGATCTATTCCTTGGTCTGCTTTAGAAATGAAAAAAAAAAAAAAAAAAAAAAACCTAACTACCCAACTGGAATTATTTATTATTTATGGTTTTCTTTTCCTGGGTTATGATTTCAGAGATTTCTAAAACACCTTACCCTTTGTGACTCAGAAATGCTCAATAAAGTTTAATCCTTTCTCTGATTTCCATTTCTTGGGCTTGATTGTGTTGCTGGATATGTTTTCATGAGTGAAATTACTAAAAAAAAAAAAATCAGTTAACATAAAAAAAAGATATTTTAGATCCAATTTCCAAACTCATAATAACACATATCCGCCATTACTTGAAATATGCAAATGTTACATTTCATTTCAGCCACTGACATTATGTATAGTCAGAGTGGATGGGTTTAGTGAATTCTGACATGCAGTACTGTGGGAAACAAAAGGCAAGTTAATCATTATTCAACATTTATTTCTCCACATATTTAATTTGCCATAGATTAGGGAAATGTCTTCATTATAGGTATTTAGACTAGATCAGTAAATTCATTTGTGCTGATTGAGTCCACACCGATTTGTGATATTTGGCGCCCTACAACTACATCTGCTTTGAGACCGAGGTGTTAGAGGCTTACTTTGCTGGAGCTGTCTTTGTGTTATAATTGCATGGGCTTACTCCATTGGGCTATGTGTACATTACTGCAATTGAACTAAAATGGGTCTGTTTTTCACCACGCACAGTTTAGTCATGCATCAATACATTTTTAATTAAAAGTGTGTGACAGGTACAATTGTAGAACACACCAAATAATTTTCTCAAACATTCCATTTCCTCAAAGATAGGTAATCAGAATCTTGTCTCTGGTAGCCAGTGAGAGTATATTTTTTATCTAGCTGTTTGATTAAATATCTAAAAACTTTATGCTAAGCCACTGCATGTTGATTGTAAGCACTTTACCACAGATACTTTATGCTGTTCTATCAGAATAAAGCATTTGTTCCTGACAGAACTAAAATAAGTGACAAGCAGTCTGATGGCATGTTTATTTTTATTTTTAATGTTCATAATGAAGAGATGAGGAGTCAGCAGTGATGTAGATAGTGGAATCAATTAGAACATGGTTGTTTAAGGAGAAATCACAATAGAAAGCTTAGACACAGAGAGAACAACTTCAGGATGCCTGTACTAAGATCCATGATTAACATGACAATATTGTTATGTTGATATGGAGACTTTGCATGAAGATTAATCTTTCTAAATGAATCACAAACATGAATGGTGGATGACTGGCAGAGGCTGAAACTTCTTGAATTCTTTACATTTATCACAATGCAAATTCCCCCAAAACTGATAACCTAAATATAAGGTGGCAAACTCAGTTTTGCGGAAAACACTAGATCTAGTGGTTCAATCACTGATACCACAAATTTAGGGCTTTATAAAAAGGATTAAGTTTTCTTTAATGATCATGTATTTCCAGACTTGAATTTTTTTACATCATTATTTTGTATTTAAACAAGTCATTAACTACAACTTACAAACATAAGTTAAATTACACTTTTAAAACTGGTAGTGACACTTTACTTTGATGTTAACTCTACATGAATTGAGGCCATGTAGAAACTGGTGTTCTCAATGATATTGCATAATTCTGTAGAAGACAACTCTCACAACATATGGAAGTGAAAAATTAGGACTCTTTGGCTATCCTATTGAAACCCAATTAACTTATTTGCACTGGTTATATGTTTGGAAGTTGTCTGACTCCTAAAAATATGAAGGACATTTCTAAGATTTTCAAGAAAACATTTTTTATGTATCTTATATTACTTTATCGTTACAAACTTTATCACATTATGTTGGACTGTTATGGTCAATGTTTTTTAATAAAACAAAAATATTAAGGAAATGTTCAGGAAAAAATAGGGACATTAAGGAAAAAGTTAAGGAAAAATAAAAAGTATGAAAGATTTTTTGTTCTGATTTTTATTCTAATCCATTATATAATGATATTACTAAGATTGAAGCATTAAATAGAATTAATGGCATTAAATAAAGAGATGCACGATGCATATGCTGAAAAAAAACCATGTAATTTTGTTTGGGAAACAATTATTTTGCAAAGAATGCCACTGTAGAATAATGTTACCTACAAAGCCGAGCAAAAGGCATCTCAATTTAGTGGAAAAAAACTAAGAGTTTTAAATTGGAACATTTAGTGATTATATGTGTACCTTTACCTACTATCAGTGATATGGAACATTTAACTCCAATTTATCGTATACACATTATAATACAATTAAAATTATAGGCAATCACATAGGATTGCTGAGAAGAGCTATTTAAATTGTGCCTATTACAACAGGGTTTTTAATGTTTATTTTTGAGAGGGAGAGCCCCAGTGGGGGAGGGGCAGAGAGAGTGGGGTACAGAGGATCTTAAGCAGGCTCAGCACTGACAGCATAAAGCCCCACGTGGGCTTTCAACTCACAAAACATTAGATCATGACCTAAGCCGAAGTCAGACACAACCTGACTGAACCACCCAGGTGCCCCACTTGTAATAGTTATAATAACTGGAAAACTATACATCCATGATTGTTGGTTCATTCTTTCAAAACTTCTTATTAAGCATTAGAATTGCATCACACTTATTAAACTGTGAATTAAAGAGGGAGTGGAGATACTTAAATAAAGGGAAAAGGATGCTTGGAAATATCAAGCACAGAATATGATGCATGATAGGTCATGACCTTCACATACACAACCCCGGGATGAGGAGGCAGGTATTGGCCAAAGAAGTTCTATTTCCATGTTACTCTTACCAGAATTATGCAGTATACTAACCTACATGATTATATATACGGTGGTTCTGGTGAAACCAGAAAGAGCTTGGCAATTTCTTAAAGTGAAATAAGCCCAGTGTAGGTTGACTTTAATAAGTTGGAGTGACAAAGAGCTGGAAATAAGGAGAAAGGTTAAGTGAAATAATTTAGGGTTCTTCTGAGATCATTTTGAAAATATTGAGAATGTTGTACTTTTATCCTATGAGCAAGGGAACATTATGGTTTGGAAGAAAAATCCAGAGTTGTGTTATTAAAAGAATAACTTTGACTATTGTCTGGTGAATGAATCTGGTGAATGAAGTTTCTAGTTATGACAAGTTGTAGTATTTTAGTTTAAAATAATAATGCCCTTGGTTAGAGATGTGGAGACTGAGCAAAATACAAATTGCGAAGATAAATTGGGGACATTATAAACAGGATTTGATAGAAACAATAGGTAGCACTATTTAGACTTTTTATGTTGTATGAATTCTGCCTCAATAAATTATTAAAAAATAAACCAAAAAATGTGAATTGATGTTCAGGGATGTGCATAGTTGCTATTCCTTCAGTTATGCACGCAACACAATATTTTCCAATCTATGCAACAGCTCAGAAAGTAGCTGTAAAGTAAATCATTATTTCTCTGTAGCACGGTTATCTGTGATATACAGCACAAAAAGTAATTGAGGCCTTATTCTCATACATGTAGACATCGATATCATGCCATGTCCAATATAATAATCTGATATTTAAAATGATGGTTTGGTTTGCTTTCTCTATTAGAGTGAGTTTTCACATCTTATTGGTAAGTGGTATATAATGTTAGATGACATATTTCTAGTTGTGTGATTTTTCCTGTATTGGGAAGTAAAATTAATCAATTCTATGAAAGTTTTCACTTGTTGCTTCTTTTCTAAAATGAATTTAATTTATTAGGTACCTATACTTTATTTACAACACTACAAAATCTTCTATGACTTTCTGTCACTATTGTGTAAATTTGCAATTGGTGATATATTGGCCTTAAAGGCAATGAAAAACAAATTGATCAGCCTTCTAATAAAATTCAATTTTCAGATATTTATCAATTTAATTACTATTTGCCTTAATGACCCACTTTTGAATTGTCAATCTATTTTAATGAGTTGCAGATACAATGAAGCATGATTAGAATAACAAAAATGCAAATTTAAGACTACAACATGAAAATGAAATGTTAAGTAAAATACTTTCCTATTTCTTGAATGTTAGTTGAGACACACTGACTAATTCAGGAGAAATATTACTAATAATATACTGGTTTGAAAATATAGAAGTTTCTATTAAAAATGAAAAACAATCTTGCTTTTCAAATATGTGCAATGAATATAAACAAAAATAATTATTGATTTTTTTTCTTCTGACATGATAAGTCCTTGGAACCTCACAATATGACTTCTAAGGCTATCACTACTCATGCACCATTTTTGAAAATTATGTTCCTAAATGACCAGTTTCATAGAAAGTGTAGGCAGGTTTTACCATTGCTATCATATTTTAGCTTCCTCTAGTTCTTTATATGCTACAGTTACAGACACCTTGGATTTCTTACTACATGTAAATGGTTACTTTCTGATTCCAAGTAATTCTGTTTATTGTTGTTGCTTTTGTTGTTTTTAATAAGACTGCTCTTAAAAGAGACAACAGAGTTCAGAAATACTTACTCTGGAACATCTGTCTCTATGCATACTTTGCAAGATTCCCAGTGGCCCCTGTACCTCGACTGTAATACTGGGAAAGATGATTAAAGAGAATCCTCATTTGACTTGTTCTACAGCCTAGAACACTAGGTCATATTTACTGAACAAAGGTCAATTGTTGCAGCAAAACCATCCTATTTAATGACTGAACAATTTAACTTTTAGCTAAATTGACCTCCACCAAATCAGTGGCATTGCATATGCATTCTATAAATATTTTTGTATGTTTACTGTGTCATGAGCCCTCTTATAAACATTCAGGATAGCAAGTCTGAGACTTAGCAAACACTAATAATGATTCTTCCAAAATCCCTAGAATAAATTGAATTACCATGTTGTCACCTACAAAATCTCTTCCACTTCTTCTGACTTAAATCATCTAGGTTTATGGTAATTACTTACTTATGTCTACAACTATAAATGAAGTCTGGGAGTCAGGCATGACACTGCCTTGTCCACAGTTAAATCCCCAATATCCAACAAAGTGCTGACTTACATAGGATAGTTGCTCAAGAACTCATTGTTGAATACAAAACATACTCAAAGCATAAAATTGAGTCAAATGTGGCTTTGGTTCCACTTTGGTATTTAAAGAGAGAGATAAGTCTAGATAGTAAAATTAATTAATTAAGTTAGAATATGATAAGTAAAAATCAAGATTTTTCATTTTAATCCTTATATCTATCTAATCAACTCCTTGCCTTCATTTCCCTGTGATTTATTGCTAATTTTCTATATTAAGGTCCATAGGTGCTTTGTATCTCTATCTAAGTATATATATAATGTTCACATTAAGTCAAGTGATGTCCTCATAGTTATGTTCTGTCTTAAATATGTCAAATCCCTTATTAAATTAGCTGTATGGAGGATATTTATACATATGTGCTTGAATTTAGTTAGAGCAAGTGAGTGAATCATAATAGTGTTAAAGCAATTGAAAACCCTGAGGCACACAAAAAGTCGAATGGAACTATGTGTATAGCAATTTTAATTTTATATTGAAACATGCACTCATGTTTCTAAAATGTAGTAAATTATTTAGCTACTAATCTTGTACTAAACTTTTAGGACTATTTCTGATGTTCTTCCTAATAAGAAAATAAAGAGTTCTAAAATTATTTAAATTATTTTCAACTCAGTTGTTTCCCTGTTCTAAGTTAAGATACAGACCTCTCATTTCACTGCTCTATATTTCACTCATAATCTAATAATGCAATATTGTATATCTTCTATCAGGGAAATAATTACAATTAGGCAAAGAGTGAAAACAAAAATATAATTTCTAGATTATCTCTATCTCAAGTTTATTTTTAGGTTAGATTAGTTTTGAAAGAACGAAGCTCAGAAGATGGGAGAAAATAACTCCGCATATTGTATGAATCAGAATGACAAAGGCAGAAAATTATGTTTCTGCCTACCCTTCATTACCTGCTAACCCCAAGGATATGTTTGAGTCTGAAGTATAAATCAACTATGATTTGGATTATTTTCTGTTGCAACAGAAAAAAGGAGGGGGTTGTATTTCTAAGTAGGGTATAGAAATGTAGAAAGCTGAAAGAGAATATAACTCTTCATTGCCAAAGAGAAAGACCAAACAACCCACAAAATTATTCTATTTTTTTTTTGAGGTTGTAAGGTAACCAGAAGAACTGAACTCCCAAAGGAGACAATCCCCTCTGAAGAGAGATGGGGAAAATGGACTCTTTAATCTTTGCCAGAGAATGGGAGAAGGTGACTGTCTTATAAATGGATTGGAACAAAACATCTAAAGTCATTAATGAATTCTCAAATAACAAACGCGGTCTAGTATGACAGAACAGGAGCCCTGGAAGTTTCCAACACAGCTTGAATTGGCACTCAGTTCCAAGTTCTTTTCACACTGGTCTGTACTAGTAGTTCATGAGAAAGATTAGGGCAGAGTAGGAGACTGGGGAGAGCCACACCCAGGGTGAGTCATAGACATGAAGTTGCATGAATCTTCTAGATCTTTCTGTCATGCATAGGAAGCATTAAACTCCTATAGGAGAGTGAGGAAATATGCCAATTCTCATGGCCCAGATAAAGATCCTGGACTTCTTGCTGGTAGGAGTAAAAGCAAAGGTCTCTGCCCTGGGGGAGGTACACAAAACCTGCTTGGACCAATAATCTGCACCAACCCAAGTCAGGGACTGCTTCAAAGTCCTTAGAAAAGTACTGGTAAAACAAATCCCATCACATATTAAAAAGATAGTGCATTATATCTAAATTGTATTTGTCCCAGGAATAGTTAGGCCACTAGATACATAAAAAATAATATGTATAATTTTGAATATTAAGAGGCTAAAATAACAAATACATGTATTCATCTCAATAGCTTTAAAAAGTTAGTTGAAAATATTTAAAATCTATTCATTATTTAAAAGAAAAAAAGAATGAATACAGAAAAGAATAAAAAAGAACTTCCTCAACTTTACAAAAGACATGGATGAAAAACTACAGCGAATGTCATACTTAATGGTAAAAGATTGAGTGGTTTCTCTTCAAGATCGGTATTAAGGCAAGCGTGGTTTCAACATTTCTATTCAATGTTTCATTGGGGGTTCCAACCAATGAAGTTAGACAAGAAAAAGAAATGAGGCATTATTATTAGAAAGAAATAAAACTATCTTTATTTGATGTCAACACGATTGCCTTTAAAAATGTCCTATAATACCAAATCAATATGTCATTACACCTTAAACTTATGCAGCATTATGTGTCAATCATATCTCAATTACAAAAATGTAGCATGGAATCTTCAACCTGTATTGTAACTCTTATGTGTGTGTATTTTAATGTTTATTTATTCTTGAGAGAGAGAGAGTGTGAACAGGGAAGATGCAGAGAGGGGGGGGTGAGTAGAGGATCTGGAATGGACTCTACCCTGACAGCAGAGAGCTCAATGGGGGGCTTGAACACAGGAGTCATGAGATCACAACCTGAGCTGAAATCAGTTGCTCAACTGACTGAGCAGCCCAGGTGCCCCTTTTGTGTGGTTCTTAGCAAGGTTTCAGGTTACAGGATCATATACAAAAGTTAATTGTATTAAAATGCATTAACAGCACACATTTGGAGATTGAAATAAAAATAAGACAAAATTGATATAAAAATGAAAATATAAATAGTATTATAAAACATCAAATTTGTATAAATCTAACAAAATACGTGCTAATTATTGCCTACTGAGAACCATAGAACTTTGCTGATGGAATTAAAGATTATATATATAAAGGAAGAAATATACCATATTCGGAGACCAAAAGGTTTAATATTGTTAGGAAATTAATTACCTAATTGACCAATATATTAAATGCAAAATGAATTAAAAAATCCTGCAGACTTTTAGTAGAAATTGACAAGCTGCTTATAAAATACAGGCAGATAACCTAGAATATGCAAATGATTTTGAAAACAAAAAAATTTAGAGGAATTCTACTACCTGATATCAAGATTTACTATAGAGCTGTAGTAATCAAGACAGTGTGAATAGACATATAAATAAATGAAGTACAGTAGAAAGTGAAAAAGTAGGCCTATAAATATGTAATCAGTTGATTTGTGAAAAAGGGGCCAGTATAGGGAAAGGATTTCCTGTATCTCAAATGATGCAAAAGTTAAGATATTCATTATATAAGAAAATATGGTCCTCTACTTTTATCTCATATCACATGCAAAAATCAACTTAAACAGGCTCATAAACCTAAATGTAAGAGCAAAACTAACTTCAAGAAAAAATTCTAGGAAAATATGTTTGTGACATCTGGCTAGATAAAGTTTTCTCATCTAGGCTACAAAAATCACACATCATAAAAGAAAAAAATTGAACTTTATCAAAATAAAAAATTTCTGCTCTTTAGGGGTTCCCCAGGTGGTTCAGTCACTTAAGCGTCTACTTGATTGATTTTGGCTCAGGTCATGATCTCATGGTCAGGCTCCACAATGGGTATGGAGCCTGCTTGAAATTCTTCCTCTTCGTCTCCTTCTGCCCCTACCTCACTCGTGAGCACATGCTCTGTCTCTCTCAAAAAATTTCTTCTGCCCTCTAAAATGACTTGCTTAGTGTGAATAAATTGGAAAGCATCAGATGAAATGGGCAAATTCCTAGGAAAAACATAACCTACCAAGACTGAATCATGCAGACATTGAAATTCTGAAGAGACCTATAACTAGTAAGGAGATTGGATCAATAATCAGAAATCTCCAAAGGAAAGCTCAGGACCAGATGGCTTCACTGGTGAATTCTGCAAAACATTTAAAGAAGAAAACATTTAAAGATTCTTCTTGAAATCATTCCAAAAAATTAAATAAGAGGAAACACAAACTCATTCTATGTGGACGTTATCTGATACCAAAGTCAAACAAAGACACTACAAGGAAAGAAAACTATACACAAATATTTTTAATAGATACTGATGCAGAAGTAAACACACACACACAAAACAAAAACAACAAAATACTAGCAAACAGGTGTTCAACAGCATATTAAGAGAACTACATGCCATGACCAAGTGGGATTTATTTCTGGAACACAAAGATGGTTCAACATATGAAAATCAATCTATGTAATATACCACATTTCCAGTATGAAGAGAAAAAACAAACAACACATGATCATCTCAGCTGATACAGAAAAGTATTGACAAAATTCAACAACTTTTCATCATAAAACACTTAATAAACTAGGAATAGAAGAAACTACCTCAACATAATAAAGGGCATATATGCAAATTTTACGGCTAACAGTATACTCAATTGTGAAAGACTGAAAGCTTTCTCTCTATGATTAAGAACAAGACAAGGATGTTCCCTTTCACCACTTCTATTTAACATAGTAGTAGAGGTTTTCACTAGGGAAATTAGGCAAGAAAAAAAATAAAAAGCATCCAAAACAGAAAAGAAGAAGTAAAATTATCTCTCTTCACAAGTGATAATATATATATATATATATATAATAACATATATAATATAATATAATATAATATAATATAATATATATATTGTATCCCTAAAGACTACTCACACACATACACACACACACACACACTGTTAGAACTAATAAAAAATTAGCAAAGTTGCAGGATACAAAGCAACACATAGAAATCAGTTAATCAACACACAGAAATCAGTTGCACTTCTATACACTAACAATGAATAATACAAGAGGGAAATTAAGAAAACATTTCCATTTACAATAAGCAAAAAAACACTTAAGAACAAACTTAACCAAAGAAGCAAAAGACTTGTACACTTAAAAATAGTTCTGAGAGAAATTAAAGAAGACACCAATGAAAAGAAATACATTTTGTTTTTGGATTAGAAGATACAGATGTTAATGCTACCCATCCAGTGCAATCTACCCATTCAATACAATCCCTATCAAAATCTACATGATGTTTTTTTGCAGAGATAAAAAAGTCCATTCTAATATTCATATGGAATCTCAAGAAAACCCAAATAATTAAAATAATCTTGAAAAGGAATAAAAGTGAGTCTCATACTTCCTGATGTCAAGCTTACTGCAAAACTACAGTAAGCAACACAAAGTTGATAACGACCCCAGAAATAATCCTCCCTGTATGATTTTAAGTCATTTTTGACAAGGGTGCCAAGAGCATTTAATAAGGAAAAGAAACTCTTTTAATCAAGTGGTTTGGAGAATACTGAATATTCACATGCGAAAGAATGGAGCTGGACCCTTACTTTATACCATATACAAGAATTAATTCAAAATTGGTCAAATATCTAAATGGAAAAGCTATAACTATAAAACTTTTAGGAAGAAAAAACATAGGAGAAAAGCTTCATGACTTTGGACTTCTTTTATATGATACCAAAAGCACGGGGAACAAAAGGGAAAGTAGGTAAAATGGACTATATGAAATTAAATCTGCTGGGCATCAAAGTACACAATCAATAGAGTGAAAGGCAACTAGTGGAATAGGAGAAATATTTGCAAATCATATTTCTTTTTTTAATTTTTTAATGTTTATTTATTTTTGAGACAGAGAGAGACAGAGCATGAACGGGGGAGGGTCAGAGAGAGGGAGACACAGAATCTGAAACAGGCTCCAGGCTCTGAGCTGTCAGCACAGATCCCGACGCGGGGCTCGAACTCACCGACCGCGAGATCATGACCTGAGCCGAAGTCGGCCTCTTAACCGACTGAGCCACCCAGGGGCCCCTGCAAATCATATTTCTAATAAGGAGTTAGTATACAGAATATATATAGAACTCCTACAAGTCAACAATAAAAACAAAAAACCCAATCCAAAAAATGGTGACAGTTTGAATAGACATTTCTCCAAAGAAGATATATAAATAACCAATAAGCACATTAAGAGGTGTTTAAAATCGGGGTGCCTGGGTTGCTCAATCGGTTAAGTGTCTGACTTCAGCTCATGATCTTTTATGGTTGGTGAGTTCAAGCCCCATGTGGGCTCTTTGCTGACAGCTCAGAGCCTGGAGTCTGCTTCCAATGCTGTGTCTCCCTCTGTCTCTGTCCCTCCCCAACTCTCTCTCTCTCTCTCTCTCTTTCTCTCTCTCTCCCTTAAAAATAAATAAACATTAATTTTTTTAATTTAAAAAAAATTAAAAAGGTGTTCAAAATCACTAATAATTAGGAAAATAAACTCAAACCACAATGAAATACCTTCTCACACCTCTTAGGATGGCTACTATCAAAACAACAGAAAATAACTGGTATTGCAAGATTGTGGAGAAACTACAACCCTTGTGCACTATTGATTGGATTGTAAAATGGTGTCACTGCCATGAATAAGTAGTATGGCTGTCCCTCAAAATATTAAAAATAAGATTTAGGGCACCTGGGTGGCTCAGTCAGTTGGGTGTCCAACTTTGGCTCAGGTCATGATCTCAGGGTTAATGGGTTCAAGCCCCGTGTTGGACTCTGTGCTGACAACTCAAAGCCTGGAGCCTGCTTTATATTCTGTGTTTACCTCTCTCTCTGTCCCTCCCCACTCATGTTCTGTCTCTCTCAAAAATAAGTAATTGTTAAAAAAAATAAAAATAATATTTGATAAGATCTAACAATTCTAGAAGTACATATCCAAAAGACTTGAAAACGGAGACTTGCACAGATATTTGTATACCTATATTCATGGCAGCATTATTCACAATAGCCAAAAGGTGGAAGCAACCCAGATTCTTATCTAGGGATGATTGAGTAAACAAAATGTAGCATATACATACAATGGATGTTTTTCAGCCTTCAAAAGAAAGGAACTGACACATGATATAACATAGATGAACTTGGTGGACCTTATGCTAAGTGAATAAAGCTAATCACAAGATACCTCTCTTATATGAGGTAGTCAAATTCCTATAGACAGAAAATAGAATGATAATTGCTAGGGTTGGGGGGAGGAACAGGAAATGGCAAGCTGTGTTTGAAGGTTATAAAGTTTTCATTTTTCAAGATGTAAAGAGTTCTAGAGATATACAGTGATGATAATCATGCAACGTGAATGCACTTAATGTCAATATAATATATTCTTAAAAATGACCAAGATAGAACATTTTATAAGTATTTTATCCCAACTAAAAAGAATAGTGATTGAAAAGTTATCTCTAAGAAAATGAAAAAGCACAATAGAAGAAAACATTCACAAAACGTATCTGATAAAGGGAATGCAACCATATTACATAAGAACTCCTGCAATCCAATTTTATGAAAACAATCCAATTTTTAAAATAGTGAAAAAGTTTGAACAGATACTTTACCAAAGAAGATATACAGATGGTAATTAAAAGAAACGATGTTTAAAGCATTAGTCAATTGGAAATTGCAAGCTAAAGTCAAAATGGAATATTATCATATACATACAAAAATGTCTATAAAATAAATAAAACCTAACCTGACAATATCAAGTATTGACAAGTATGCAAAACAATTGGAACTCTTCTATATCCTTAGTGAGAATTTAAATAGTACAGCCCCTTTGGAAAGCAGTTCGACAGTTTCTTAAAGTTAAAAATACACTTGCCATATGACCTCACTATCCTGTGCCTAGAGATATAAAAATTTGCAAATGTCTACAGAAACTTTATTGATAATTGTCCCATACTGGAAATAATACAGTGACCTCCAGCTGATGAACAGCTAAACAGATCGTGGGACATCCATAATATGGAATACTAATCAGCAATAAAAAGGAACAAACTACTGATACATACAGCAACATGGATAAATCTCAAACGCATTACATTTTATGAGGATCCAGACACAAAAGGCTAGTATTACATGATTCTGTTAATACAATATTCTGATAAAGGCAACATATATGGACACATAACAGATCAGTGGTTTCTAAGGACTGAGGATGGTGTTGGGGTTGAATGAAAAGGAGCTTGAGGGAATTTGGGGGGATGATGGAAATCTTCCATATCCTGACTATGGCAGTGGTTACATAATTGTGTACATCTTTGTACATTTGTCAAAATTCATTTAAATAAACACTGAGAGGCAGGGTGTATTTTATTAACTGTAAATGATACCTCAATGAAACATATTTTTTAAATGTTGTAAAAACGTTAGGGAAAGAGCTACTGTGGAGAAAGAATTCTCAAACAATCTTAAGAGGAAACTTGGAGCTCTCTGAGTTATAAGTGAGATAGCATACCCCATGAAACAGAGAGATAATAGTGTGATGGGTTAAGAATACAGCTCTGAAGTCTAGATTCAGGCATTTAGAAAATGGTACCTCCACTCTAAGCAGTGTTACCCTGGACAAGTTCCTGACTTGCTCTTCTACAAGATACAGAGACAATAATAGTGCCTTCTTCATAGGATTATTATTAAGATAAAACTAATACAACACTTACAGCTGTGCCTGACATATGGGAAGCACTACATAAGTTGTTTAACAAAAATACATGTACTATAATGAATCATCAAGTCCCAAATATGTCCATTAATTTATTGAATAAAATAAGTAATACAGATCAAAGACAGCCCAAAATATTGGGACTTTTAAAAGTAATGGTTTGTTTTGAGAGTAGAAGGAAACCTGTTTAATTATGTTTTCTTCTGACAACCAAATGTTTATAAGGACTATGATGCATATTTGAGTTACCCGGTGCATTTTGATAACCATTATTACTTACAGATGATGTGGTTTTGATTAAAACAATAAATGGAAATGTGTTCAGCCAGTCATTAAGCCAATATTTACTATTCTGTCCTAGGAGCTTGGCATAAAGCTGTGTTCTGGGGATACAAAGATGTGTGAAGTCCCGGTACTGATTTTAATGCATTCACAGTCTAGTGGGGAAGGAAGATAGGTACACAAAAGTCCTGGAGGATAAAATGTGCACAATGAAATGGGAGCTCTGGCAGGTCCTGAGATTAAAACAGAAAAGGAAAAGAAGCAGTGAGCTTAAAGTTAAAGGGGTTTAGGCTTGCCGGTCACCCTGGGTGTTGGGTCAACCCTGACTTCTGCCTGAATGATCTTGAGGGAGTAATTTAATTCTTTAAGCCGTGGGTTTCTTATCTTGAAACATGTAAAATAACAGTGAGTATATCATAGGGTTGCTGTGAGGATTAAGCAAAATAATACATGTGAAGTGCTTAGGCAGTAGATGAAACTAGTGTTAGTATTAGTCCTTGGTTCTACCTACTTAATACATCATGCCATCACTGTGCCAAAGGTCCCTACTATTTACAAAGTGTTTTTATATGTGATTAAATGCCCTGTATCCTCAGCAGTTATCTAAGTTAGAATGGAAGATTTTGTTGTCCTCAATTTATAGATAAGAAAATCAGGATGTCTCTGTCTATACTAAGATACAAATTTTTTTTCACGAAAGCCTATATTCATTTCACTTTATCAGACTGAAAGGATTTTCTTAATTTTTACTACAATGTTGTACTCATAAGCTGCCTAAAACATTTATGTATTCCGTTTCTCCCTCTCTCTCTTACACACACACACACACACACACACACAGTCACACTCATACAACTCCGTTTATTTTCAATCTCTTGCATAGCCTGTGGTTCTTTAATATAGTTTTTGATTAATTGGAACTCCTTTTATTCTGGCAAAGTCCATTTTTCCAGTTCTTTATACTTTTAATTGGGTATGTTTCATTACATTAAAAATATTTCTGTCAGAAATAACAAGAACCAAAGTAGCAAAATAACTTTGAGCTGTAAACTTGAGGCTTTATACCCAAGTCTATTTCTAAGGGTATAAAGATAAAAGAAATAACTTCATAACAAAAAATGTTCTGTTAGTGATTTATCATGCCTTATTTGCTTTTTAAAAATACTCTTTATTTTTTTAAATAAAATATTCACACTCCTTGACTAATGAGAAAGGGGAGACAAGTATTATTCAGTATTACTTCTTAGACACCTGGCAGACAAGAATATCGCACACATGAAAAAGCAGCAGAAAGGAGAGTAGGTGAAATATGACATGAGATTAAGCTCTTTCATTCTATTAAAATTTATAAGACACAGACTTGAAGATACTGTTTATAACGATTCACTGATTCAGTCAATTTAGCTAAATTAATCAACTTTTAAAAAATATATAGACTTTATGAATATGGCTACCAGCTGTTGAAGTTGGACTTAAGATTTTGATTGCATGCAAATGATTTTGGAACCAAAAAGAAAGTCAAAGTAGCATCGAGTAAAAAGTAAGCATAAAAATAAAATAATGGGTCATTTTGATAATAAATTTCTGTCATCAAAACAGTGTAGGTAAGGTATACAGTTAAGTAATTATCACATCTGAAATCCAGATATTCTACCACCAGGAAAAATATTTGTTGGGAGTAAAAAAAATGACTCCATGTGTTGTTGACCAATCATCAAGTTAGCTTCCTGCTGGTACTTGTGTAGGTCTGTTAGTGTTGTGAATATTTTACCTGTGAAATCAGGGAGAAAAGGTAATTAAACACACATTAACCAGACCTAAGGGTTTGAATGTAGCAATCTATTAATCAATATTGATTGAATATTATAATAAGCATCATGAAGGAGATGGGTTTTAGCTATGTCTTGAAATATGAATAAGGTCGGGATGGCAAGAAAGCAATGGGGTGAGAAAAGGATATAAGAGAAGAAATTTCAGCTAGAGGAAATAATGACATTTCCATAGTTTCCTTATCCATAGTGGAAAACTGTATGTCTGTTCATTTTTTTCAAAATCAAAGAACTGAATATACACATGCCTTCTTTTCTCATTCTATCAAAAGTTATAAATATGAGATATGTTAATATGTAATTTCGAAGTGTTGTTTCTTAAACATGACTCAATCCTAAAATAACACCCAACAATATTCACTTAGTCATACATTCTCTTATTTCAAAATTCTTATCTACTTCTCACTTCCCACTTCTTTCACTTAATCCAAGCTTTCCTTGATTCAGCCAGTATTTCTACATATCAGTTATGTGCCTGGCACTGTGCTGGGAATATAAGGATGAGTAAAATATGATACGAATCCCTGATTTCAGGAACCTTCCAGTCTAATTAATGGGGACAGAAATCAATCAAATGATTCTATACGTGAATGTAAATTCATCCTTGAGTTCAGGGCTAGAATAAGAGATGCATGATGCATCCGTGCATATGAGAGAAGTTACTGACCAGGTCAGGGATGTCAGCGCTTCTCTGAGGAACTGACAGTTGAATTGCAACCTGAAGAATGAGTACAGATTAACTAGAAAGAGAGACGCATTACATATGGAAGGCAAATCTTATTCAAAAGAGTGTAGTGAGAGGACGTTTGGCAAGAAGGAAGATCTTAAGGATGCTAACGTTGTTGGATCAGGCAGAGCAAGGAGGAGTTTGGTGCCAGGTGAGGTTGGTTGTTTCTCGGCTGGATTATTGTTGGACACCCTTTGGTTTGGCACAGTACTAGTTTCTATTCAATCCAGTCCTACTATCTGTGCTTCACTAAGTAAATATGATCATATCACTCCCATAGTAAGCACCTTCCATCATCCCTCATGGAGACACTGCACTTAGGTGGAGTGTGGATCTCATCATTGCCAAAATATGCCCTGCCTTTAAATGGCCTTTGAATTTGACACCCTTTCTTGATCCTGGAATTCCACTTGTCTGGATTGTCCTGCTACCAGCCTGGTGATCTAGTTCTCTACTCAGTAGATGTCAGATGTCACTCTTGTGAATTGAGACCTGTGAATCCTACAAGTGGTAATCTTCCCTCTCTGTGTTTACATCACTTCATGTACCGCCCTGTCCACACCTCTGTTTTCAGGCCATTCTAGGAGAACGTGAGCTGCTTAGGGTCGGGGATCTATTCTCAGGCTTTTGGGTACAATAGTAAGTGTCCAAAAAATCCTGGTGCTCAGTAAATGGTTTATTTTTTTTTGTCAAATTTAAGAATCATGTCAGTCTTTCAGGACTCATTATGGTCACTTAGAAAAAATGATTCTGGGGCATCTGGGTGGCTCAGTTGGTTGAGCCACTCTTGATTTCTGCTCAGGTCATGATCTCACTGGTTTGTGAGTTTAAGCCCCGCGTTGGGCTCTGAGCTGACAATGTGGAGCCTGCTTGGGATTCTATTTCTCTCTCTGCCCCTCCCCAGCTCACACACACACTTTCTCTCTAAATAAGTAAACTTAAAAGAATGATTTTTCCTGATTTGTTGATTCAAAACAATAAATCTTAAACTGGTTAATTTTAAAGGTAGTCTGTTTTTTGCATAATTAATTATTACAATGACTGGTTAACGCTTTCTGTGTAAGCCCAAATGGGGCATTACCTTCTCATAGCTAATTTCTTTAATTAAATATGAGATGAAGAAATATTAATACCATTAAAACATAACCTTGAACAACTTACTTAATCTCTCCTTGCCTCAGTTTCCTCATTTTTAAAATGGAGATAATAACAGTTTCTATTTCCTAATATTATTATGAAAATAAACTGGTTAACATTTTCAGAGTGCTTTGAACAGTATCAGGGACAAAGTAATTCCCTCTACCAAAGTTTGTGAAATGAGTAAACAAACACACATGGAAATAAGTCATTCACTGACAGTATTTCTGAGCAATTTCTGTGAGCTGTATGGAGTATAGAGGTGAATTCTAAATGTGTTGATCATCCTTTGCTATATCACTTTCATACTTACCCTTATTAATCCACTATTACTGTAGAAACACTATGCCTTTCCCAACCCTTTATGATTCTAGGAATAGAGAGAAACTCCATGCCTTCATATTCCTCTCCCAAATCCATCATACTATTGGACCTGGTGATGAGTCCATTGTTTCTTGCGTTTGCTGAAAAAAAGAGTGTTTTAAAGCTCATGCCATTAAAGAATACCATACTCCCTTTCATTTATCACTATTATTTGTAGGACACTGACCATTCTCTCTCAGCTATTTCATATTTTAACCTCTGGTTAATTGTCACTATCTCCAATGTTATGGCTGTTGTAATTCTTTAGATTTAGCCATATAGATGATTCTCTCAGTTCCCTAGCTTCAAAATTTCTTGACTCTCATCCCTCCACAAATGTGTCATTCATCCTACTTCAGCCCTCACTCTCCTGGTTTTAACTGAGACATCAGCACTGACTGCAACTATAAACTCTCCAAATGTCAGTCTCCAGTATAGCACCCCTGTCCTTTCCAGGCTCCTTCTAGTCACCCAGCTCCAAGAATTTCTCTACCCATGTCTGACTTATACCTTATTGATTCTGCTACCTTTTCACTCGCTCCCTCTCTAACTTCATTCTTTACTTCACTCTTTTGCCAGCTGGGGTTCAGTCTATCATTTATTAAAATGACTTAACAGCCTTTCCTTCTCTCCATGCATTGTACTCACCTGGCAAAATCCAGACCTTGGTTAAATCAGAGTCAACACCGATCTCATGCTCATTCTTTTGCAACTAAAAAAAAAATTGGAGGAAAGCATTACAACTGGTTTTGCTTCAAATTTATGACTACTATATTCAAGAAGAGAGCCAGAAACCATACTATATTTCTTAATTGTTTTATTCTACCACTTTCCTAAATAACCAAACCATGTCCTCATTTCTCAAACTTTTGACATCTTCTTCCTTTCATGAAGAGAGAGCAAGATTATTAGTTGTGCTTCTAATTTCATTGAGAAAATATGAATACTGAGGAAACATTACATACTCCTCCATCAGAGCTAGCTTCCTAAGAGCAGGTGCATCTTATTCTGTTTCTTTTTAATTTATCTGTGTCACCATAAGACTAGTCCTTCTGTTTGTAATTTAAATTTCATCCCCTTTCACGTATTCAGAAACACCACTTGTTATGGGCTGAGATATGTTTCCGCCCCCCAGAGTCATACATTGTAGTCCTAATCCCCAGTACTCCATATTTGGAGATACGATTTTTAAAGAGGTGATTAAATTAAAATGAGTTCTTTAGGGTGAGTCCTAATCCAATATGACTGTGTTCTCAGAGAGGAGTTAGGACACAGAATCACAGTCCCTGTACTCAGGGACTAAGGTGCAACCATGTGAGGATACATAGCAAGAAGGCACCTATCTGCAAGCCAACAAGAAGGGGCCTGGAATAAACAAAAATCTTTCAACACCTTGATCTAGCCTCCAGAACTATAAAAAAGTCACTGGTTTAAATCACCCAGTCTGTGGTATTTGTTATGGCAGTTCTCACAGCTAATATACCACTAACTTAATACAGTCTCACCATCTTTTCTTCAAGATCTATTGTTTCCCTCTTAATAGAAATATCCCATCAGGATCTGAATATATGTTTATTTCTTCCATCGCAAAACGAAAAATCTTATTTGGACCACACATTCTCCTCTGGTTGTTGCCACATATGTTTCCCTTTTACAGTATAATTCTATCTCTAATTTTTACTCTTTCTTTCTTGAACATAATTCAACCCAGGCTCCATGTTGCTAAGTATAGCACTCAATATTTATTTGTTATCCCACTTGACCTCTAACAGCATTTAATATGAAATCACTCCTCCCACTTTTTGTGACATTTTCTGCATTTTGTTTAGGACTTTACCTCCTCTTGTTTTTTCCCCTGTCTCGCAGACTCTTCTTCATACTTTCAACTTCTAAACACTAGCATGTACAAGGACCCCATTCTTGGGACTTTTGTCTTCTCTACTTGGCTCATTTGATCCAGTATCATGCTTTATATAACATTTGAAGATACTCAGATTTTTATCTACAGACTGGTTATCCCTGCTTAACGCCAGACTCCTGTATGTCAGAATACCTACACTCTGCTAGCTAATATGTTTCCCAAATTCAACATGTCCAAAACAGAAGTCTCTTGTAACTTGTTCTTTTCAGTCTCTCTCACATGTGGCACCTCCATTCTTCCAGCAAAAACAAAACAAACAACCAGAAATCCTTGTTGTTATCCATGAATCTTAGAATTCTCACTCCCTTTATCAAATCCATCATCAAATCTTATCACCTATACCTCCCCAAAATCCAGTATCCATTAATTCTATCTCTATCTCTCTCTTGGTTGGATTGCCCCAATATCATCTTGCACCCTCCTCCGCTTCACTCTCAACACCACAGACAAGGACGTCTTTCTTTTTATTTTTTTGTTACTGTCAAATATTTTATTTAACTCATTGATCAATGAGGAAATCAATAAGGTGTTAAAACTGGTTCAAAGGAGAATTTAAAGCACAGACCTATATAGGCAATCAAGACTGATAATAGATGAAAACTGGCTAATAACCTAAAGTATATTTTTCTAAGTTTATTAATTTATTTGGAGAGAGAACGAGAGCACACACATGTGTGAGTGGGATAGAGGCAGAGAGAATTCCAAGCATGCTCCACACCATCTGCGTAGAGCCCAACACGGGGCTCAAACCCACGAACCATGAGATCATGACCTGAGAGGAAACCAAGTGTCAGGATGCTTAACAGACTGAGCCACTCAGACACCCCTAAAATATGATGTTTGAGATTATCTTTTCTATAGAATAGAAATGAATTATATCTCTACAGTACATAACTCACTTGCATTGCTATGGATGAGAATCATTTAAGAAATATCAGTTTTCTACAAATTAATTTCTATGCCTACAAAGTTATAAAATTGTCACAGAAAGATAGTCAAAGGTGTATAGCCCTATAATGTCACATAATCCCTGAAGGGAATCTCTAACACTTTTTTAAAAGGACAATCATCTCTTTTGCTTATTTCTAAATCTTTGAATTTTTTCTTGACAAATCTAACATTCATTATGTGACTATCTTCCTGTATAATGTCCCTACAGCAAATGATTTTTTTTTTATTTCAGTATAGTTGATACACAATGTTAGATTAGTTGCTGGTGTTCAACTGAACAATTTGACAAATTTATACCTTATGCTATGCTCACCACAAATGTAGCTAACTTCTGTCCCATTACTTTACTCTTACAATATAATTGACTGTATTCCTTATGCTTTGCTTTTTATTCCTGTGACTTACTCATTCCATAACTGGAAGCCTGTATCTCCTTCTCCCCTTCACCCATTTTTCCCAACCCACCATGCCCTCCCTTCTGGCAACTGTCAGTTTGTTCTCTGTATTTATAGGTCTGATTCTGCTTTTTGTTTGTTTGCTTATTTAGATTCCATTTATGTGGAACCATATGATATTTGTCTTTCATTCTGCCTTATTTCACTTGGCATAATATCTTCTAAGTCTGTCCATGTTGTCTCAAATGGCACAATGTCATTCTTTTATGGCTGCATAGTATTCCTGTGTGTGTGAGTGTGTGTGTGTGTGTGTGTGTGTGTGTATCCCATTTTCTATATCCATTCATCTGTTGATGGACCCTTAGGTTGCTTCTATATCTTGGCAATTGTAAACAATGTTTTAATATACATAGGGGTACATATATATTTTTCAATTAGCATTTTTGTTTTCTTTGGGAAAATACCCAATAGTGGAATTATTGCATCGTACGTCTTTCTGTAACATAAGGCAGATCATCTATGATATTGCTCTAAACTCTTCAGTGGCTCCTCATCTAATCAAAGGTTTTGCAAGGTATCCTAACATAGTTCTCTCTCTTTTGTTCTCTGTCCCATGAACACTCCAAACCTTTCACATCAGAACTTTTGAGTTTATTCATTCTGTCAAGAGTACTGTTTCCTCCAAATATCTGGATGTCTCCCTTGTCCACCCTGCTTTTACCATTTGATAAACCACAATTTCCTCTTTTTCCCTCTTCTCTTCTACTATATTTAGCTCTATGAAAGTAGGGGTTGTAAATTGTTTTGTTAACTGCTGTATCTTCATGCCTAAAGCAGTGCCTGACACATAATAAGTACTTGGTTAACATCTTGAGTAAATAAGAAAGCAAATCTATTAATATGAATATGATAAACCCTCTCTTTTTGTAATATGTTTATATGGCTAATAAATAGCTTCTTAGTCCGCCTTTTACTGAAAACACTTCCTCAACAGCACTGGTTGAATCTTGCTTCCTGTCCTGGGCTTCATGACAGAGATGTGGAAACCCACCTGGGTATTCTGATCCCCTGGCAAACCTAGGATTCTGAGAGAGTTAACACGTGAGAGGGCAGTAGTTGACCAATAGAGGATGGTTGCTGGTGGGTAAATACTCCTGCTTCCATTCCATAAATCCTAAATCGGATTCCTCGCTGCACTTTAGAGTGTCCACAGAATGATCAAACCACAGTTGCCCATTATGGTAACTTAGTGGTAATGCAATCTTGTATTCACTTTAGGATCTTTTTCTAAAATAAACTGCCTGCACTGAAGCCCTTGTTTCAGGTTCTGCTTTCTGGACAGAACCCAGGCTAATTCAATTTTCCTGTAAAACGAAGTTCCAAAATATTCCCTAGTATATAAAGGCACTTTATAAACATTTGCAGAATAAATGAATTGGAGAATCCATTATAAAGGCAAAAACCCTTATTCTACATTTATAGATAAGTTTTATGAGTTCAAATTAGTCTTATTTATATCATCTCCTACTGCTTCATTTATAACTATATACCAAACACCAGAAACACAATGTCCCAGGAGTCACTAATCTTTTTAATTCTTTTTTTTAATTGACTAAAAGGATCATGGAATGTTTATAATCAAAGCTTTAGAATACCTTCTATTTTAATGGGGAAAAAAAGACAAATTACAGTATGAAAAATTTCATTAGTGCTTTTTACTAAAACCTACTCCATTGGAAGATTAATGACTTCTATAGTTTAACTCTAAAATTCAAGTAACTATTTTAATTTGCACTTTAACTAAGTTCTCTTCCTTCAGAACAATGTTTATGGTCATTGAATTTCTACAAGCTTCTCCATGGGTAAAATTCAAACCAAATAGTAGGAATGAGAAGTAAATGACTTCACATGTCTTGACAAAAGTAAGGTAAGGGACAACGTTGGGGTGGTTTATAGTGATCCTTATTCCACATTTATTTATTTTTCTCAGCAGTAAAAAATTAACATCTTTATTCCCCAGAGTACTTCTGGCTAGTGGAATCTGACAGGAGTATCATCACTTCCTCATTCTAGTTAGGTTAAACTAGGCTTACACTGTAGAATAGAAGTATAGGCACAGGGATTCAGTGCACAGAGGAGACAGTGAATGGCCTTTCATACAATCCAGTTTCTTCCCTCACTACATCTTGCTAGGCTTGCAACTTATTAGTTTTTCATACACACCCTACTCTATGTTTGTAAGATCTATGCATAATAAAAGATGGTAGATGCACTTGGATTTGCCTTTCTGCCATTCAAACAAAATGAAATTTTGCAACAGCTGGTGTCTTCTCTTGGTGTATTGAGAGTGTTTGGGAATGGAAGAGAGAAAAAAGTTACTCTTTTGTATACACGATGATAATGACTAAAGCCTCAGTTCAAATTCCACCATGAAAATGTTTCTGAAATTTTTCTCATTGTTTTACATTTTATTTTTTATTTTGATGACAGTTCTATGATAAACTCTTCCAGTATCTATGAAAATTTTAGCTCCTAGAATCTCCTTGACTGAGTCTAAACAGGCAAAATGAGTAAGTACAAATACTGGGCTGGCACATATTTTCAGTAATTTATTATTCCAAGCCTATGCATTGTACATTAAAGTATCTTATCAGTCCTAAAGATAAAATTAGGTGTTATAAGGGAACCCACCAACTTATATAGTCAGGTGATTTTATTTCATGAATGATTAAATAACTCTGTTGTAATGAAAAATGAAAATGTATCTTTGCAAGTGTTGAGAAATATTTTATAACATATTGATAAAACAATAAGCTGCATTGCAGAGCTCTTTCACTTTCAATACACCTTCTCATACATTAAAGTTTTGAACTGTCCAGTAATCCCTTTGGAAAGCTGAGACAAATGGATTTATCCCCATTACACACACTACGGAAGCAAGGTAGTTCAGACCTGTTAATCAAGTTGCTCAAGGCACACAGTTTGTAAGTAATTGAGTATAAGCTTAGACTCAGGTTATTTTTAAATTTTTAAATAAACCAAATACCAAAAGAATGAAAGGAGAGCTGTTTTCTTCATGGAATCCAAGCTTTGTTTTCCACAAAACTTTTAAAATGAAAACATAACATAGCAATAGTCATTATTACAGCATTATGACTTTGTAATCATAAATAATGACAAAAAATAATCAGACCTTATGAGAGTAATGTAAGATGGATTATCCAAGTCAGTAAAAACTATCTTTTATTACCAAGTATCTATTGCTGTCATTCTGAAAGACCATCCAAGACCCTTTGAACCCCTAACTATACACTAAAGTACATGCAGCTTTTTTAAATTGTGTGATAGCAACAGTACACACACTTGAATATAAAAAGTACAACTTTTTTTAATGTAACCAAAATTTTCTTTTGATTTTCCTGTTTGAATTAGCAGCTGAAATTTTCCCATTTTTAATTAAAGATCATAAAATCACTTCTAGCATTAAGTGTAGTATAATCATATTTTAAACTCAACCAATCCAATATTTTTATTCCCTCCTATCTGCTTCTTCCCTTCTCCCTGTGAACAGTTTAAATTTCTAACAGCTAACCTATCACATGTAGTGAGCAAAGAGACATGGCTTCACATGACTCTGGCCACTGGCTTTGGTTTCATGGTATCTGGTCTCTCCTGAATTTGGCTATCATCATGTGTCTCACAGTTACCAGTGGCATCCTCAGTTCTTCCATAGCCTCTGCTCTATCAGTGTACATTTACAATATCATCCAAATCCCAGCTTTTGACTTCTAGTTTGCCAGCACTTTCTAGTTCCACTTGAGAATTGACTAAAGTTACTTTAGCTTGCAATACACCTCTAAACGTAGTTGTTGTTATTTTTCATTTCCCCTCTATTGATGGGATGTCTCCTCAGATACTCACAGTGCCTAAATTAGAGTCATATTTCCTGCAATCCTTTCTTTCCTTAAGGTTAGTCAAAATCTTCTTTGTCTTTGGGAAGGAAAATAATTTTTTAGTTGTCATATTTGCCCCATTATGTAGCTTATGTTTTATAATCCTTGATCTCAGTCGTATGCCTTTGGTTTTGATCATCCATCAGAAAGTTTAAGGAAAGATTTTTGTCTACTATGTACGGTCAAAAGTCATGGATTTTTGGATAATTCTTCATTCAAGAGTATGTCTTCCCACCTGTGAGGAAAATGAATAGGAAAATTAGCTATTCCTAAGGTAGAAGGAAGAGCAGTGGACCAAGATGTTTAAGTCAGTGAATGGGGGAAGGGAAGGGACCACAGTTTAACCCAAATATATTACCTCCCTTCATATATTCTTTTTCCTCTTATTGTTTATAAATTTAATTTTCCCATTGATCCGTAGTATAATAACTCTTGCATTCCTCTTTAAACTTAGTTGTTGTTATTTTTGCAACAGCTTTTGCAAGTAATGCTTGCAAAGTCCAGCTGTGTTAGATTGTTGTTGTGGTGGTTGTTCCAACATGAAGATGACATTGTCTCTGTCTTCAAGGTCCTCACAATTTTATTAGAGGTGGCCACATAAACAGATAATTAGAATGTAATGCATAGAATGTTGTAAAAATAGAACACTATGAGTAGAGTATTCAACTTAATCTAGAGAATTTCATAAAAGCTTCATAGTGTTGGTCATTTGAACTTGTGTAAGAGAGATGAATAGGAATTTCAAAGTGTATCAGTGTAAAGTGAGAAAAATAGTTACAGTGATTATTGGACAAAATCACTGTTGTCTTGTTAGATTTCTGTGTAACCATAGGCATTTTTGCATTTTATGAGAGACACAACACCTGTACTCTAGCATTAGAAATCCAGGAATCAGGTGTACCTAGGTGGCTCAAATGGTTCTGCGTATGACTTCGCCTCATGTCATAATCTTGTAGTTCTTCGGTTCAAGCCCTGTGTCAGGATCTCTGCTGTCAGCATGGAGCCTGCTTCAGATCCTCTGCCACCCTCTGTCTGCCCCTCTCCCACTCGTGCTCTCTCTCTTTCTCTCTCTCAGAAATCAATAAACATTAAAAAAAAAAAAACAGGAATCAAAGAATCAGAAATAAACCAAAGAGTAAATTACTGTAGATAATCCTAACACACATTTTGACACTTTGCATTTCTCTGCTGGCAAGAACTGATCAACTGGCTGTTACAGAAGTAATCGGTTAATTCAGTCAAACTGGCCGTTAGATTAATTGAATGGGCAAATCAATTGTTCTTACTAGGTTGAATGATGAATAAAAAATCTCAAATTGTATGTTTTATTATAAAGGCAGGAATCTGTTCTCAAGTATTACATTTCTTGTTTAAGATGTGCCTGTAGATTTCTGAAAATCATGAAATGTGTACATTTTTACATTGCTTTCAATGGAGTTTTTTACAACACTGTAATGTTAGTGAGGGACATGTCTTTGACTCCACTTTACCGATGGAAAGATTAACATATATCAGGGTTAAGTGACTGTCGATTGTAGTACTGCTAATAAATGTCATGTTTAGGACTTGATCCCAAGGGCTTCTGTCTCCAAATCAAGTACCCTTTTTCTCTAATTAATGCAGAGCAATGGAATTCTGTGTGGGAAAAAATTTAGAGCTGTCAATAATTAAAAGATATTCCAAGTTATGAGGAATTTTTTATATCACCACAGAAACATTTATTTGCCTTAGTGATTAGAATGGTGGTAGTATTTATAGCTTTATAGTTGAGAGACAGTTAAGGCAGATGGATGACCTTGCACAACATTATTGGCGGTAAGGTATTATCAAGAAAAGTATGTGTCATCCATCATTATCATGGAGTTTCTCTAAAATTACATAAATTGTTATAGGATCTCATGTGAGCTTCGCTCTAATATTAGCTGGATGATATAGAATCCTGAGGTCCATGTTATTTCCCAGTTGAACAAGAGTGTTTATTAAGGTACATACAAAATCACTGGTACAATTGAAAACAGAAGAAAATGAAAGATCCATTTTTTTCTTTTTGAAATATTTTCTTTCTCTCCCTCCCTGTCCCTTCCTTCTTCCTTCCTTCCTTCCTTCCTACCTTCCTTCCTTCCTTCCTTCCTACCTTCCTTCCTTCCTTCCTTCCTTCCCTCTCTCCTTCTTTCTTTTCTTTTCTTTTCTTTTCTTTTCTTTTCTTTCTCTTCTTTCTTTGCCACAAGCATTGACTGAATGCTACTTCATGGTCACTAGTGCATGAACATGAATAACAAACAATGTCTAAAATATTGTCTATCTCCTGGCAAAGCTAGCAGTCTAGTGATAGGGGCAGAATTTCCACTTATTCAAGAATTAGAAAATTATATTCTCACTTCTGAGTTTCTAACTAGAATTGCACAGTCATGTAGAATATGGATAATAGCTGATTGGTTTAATCCATTAATTGAGTTTAGCAGAACTCAAATCTCTATGGATAAGTGAGAGAAATAAACCTTATGGAACTGTGATACCTGTAGATCACAGGCCTGTCTAGCCCTGTTCCTCACTCGGTGCATTATAGAAGACTACTGCTTGCAGAAACTCGAGCTAAGCACTGCTAAATTACTGCCACCCCCTGTTTTTCTAGGAATGTAAAAATTAAATTTATTGTGTGAAATTTTCCAATCTTTACAAGTGGAAAATAAATAACACTCTTAGAAAAGATTGTATAGACAAACTAAAATAATGGTGGCCATCAGTTTGCAAACCATATTTTTTAAAAAATTTATGTAACATAGGAATTATAATATATGGTAACACTTTTTATCAAGACCTCAAGTTTGATCAAAATTGAATTTGTTTCTGGCCCTAGGAAAATTGTGAAACTATAAATTGAGAAGTAAAGCACTCAAAAGAAGAGACAAAAGGAGGGAAGGAAAAGGAGGAGTTGAGGAGAGAGAGACAAAGATCAGGTAGGGGAGGGGAGGAAAATTATCTCTTTTTTCACACTCTTTGGGGTGGCTACATTTGCACTCTCAAATTTATTGAAAGAGGAAAAAAGTTTGTGTTAATTTTTTTAAGGAATCAATTAAAGAAATACTCTCAACCTGAAATTTTCTTATGAGTGGTCAACAGATGTTTCTCCAAGTTAGTGAGTTTACTTAAATGTCAGAGGCTGGACATTTGTATATAAAATCTCTCTTTAGTCAAAAAGAAGCAAATTAGAGGAATCTCTTACCAGTGTAAATATTTCAGACTATAATAAACTCCATAATGCTGTGGCACAAAATGCTTGGCCAGAACACATTAACTTGTTCTCTCTAATTTCAATAAGAGTAGTATTTTCCCTTTTGAGTTTGAAATAACAAATCACACTTAGCACAAAAATTCTCTAAATGTAGGAATCTTTTTAAACTCTGACTCTTTACCATGTGAGCCTCATTCCTAAGTAGTAAAATGACAGACTATTAACTTTGTTTTTCACTTCCTTTGAGTCATGACTTGACTTTCAAAACATTTTGGTCAAGCAGACTCAAAGTCTCCTTGCAGAAGAAACATCGAGGAATCCTGTACTTCTCTCGTTTTACAATTCCCCTTCAGGGCAGGGCACACACAAGTGACCCTGGCTTTTGACAAACCTTAGCTGAACAAAATGTAACAAGCCCTGTCTGTTTTGAGCAGAATTTTCTATTCTGACAGATACAGCTCAGGAGCATTTGATGTCTGCTTGCTGGTCATAGATAATGGTGCATCTTGGGACCATTGTCATTCCTGTCAATAAGAAGGCCTGGGGGGACAGGCAACAAAGCTACCTTTTGATTCACCGTTTTTCTTTCCTTCCCAAGACATTTGTAAGCCTGTGGTCAGCTAGGTCATTTTATTTTATCCTGATGTGCCTTGATAATAGCATGATGTCTACAAAAAATTTGACAGGCCATCGATGTCTGTTTCTCTGACTCCTATGTTGTTTTTCAGTCCTTCTCAATGTCAAACATACTTTGAAAGCTACTGATTATGTTGGTTGGGACTGTATTTGACAAGACATCTATTCTTTGATAAAATTAAACTCATGGGGGTTGATCTTGGAATTTAAGGTAATTTTTTGAGCAATGCAAGAGACTGTTGCTTTAATGCTGGCACTCAAGAAATGTTTGAAAAACTGTGAATTATTTTTGGTTCAGATAAACTAAGTTTTTTAGTATGAATTTTGAAGACTGGAACAAGAGGAAACTTGTAAGTGAAGAAAAGACAAATTATTACTCTGTCCCGTTAAAGTGAGATCTAATCTCCCATTTATTAAATTAGGAAACTCTGCTACAATTATGGATAATAAATGTGTAGGAATGTATATATATATATATATATATATATATATATATAAAGAGGAGTTTGCATAGAGGTCAGTCTTAGAGGGGAGACTCTTCTAGCTGGAAGTATATGTGTATAGGTATATGCATTTTTGTGTGTGTATATATTCTCACACCCAGATATATGTGTCCATGTATGTAAACACATGCATATGCAATGTTTATATGTCATGAAATAAAAAAAAAATCATTGCATATAATGTGAATGTCAAAAAGAATATGCAAATATCATGATGGCAAGTCTTCAAAGATAATACTGTATCGGGTTTAGAAAGGTTTTCACATCTTGCTTCTTGTCAGATTCTCTGGGTGTCATTTTCCCTACTTTATAGATAAGTAAACAAAGTCTTGGAAAACTTGTGTGGTTTTCCCATTGACACATAGAGATTGACAGAGCTGAAAAATAAAACCAAGTACTTTGCATCAACTCCAAGATTCTTTCCATCACAACACAATAATGTGTGTAAAGTTCTTGGCACATAGTAAGAGCTCAATAAATGTCAGTTTGCATTATCAGAATTATGTAACATATGTTGAGAACTTCCCATAGTTCACTGTATTATTTCATATCTCCTACTGGGAAAGAAACATGTTTTTTCTTAAATATGAATAAACTATTTATTCATATACACAAAAGCAGCTTTTGGTACAGTTCCATCAAGATATTTGAACATAATAGTTAACTAACTTAAAACCAAATCTAAATAATGATTGGGTCAGAAATAAATACTTGTTTAGGTTACGAATGGAGAAACAGTACCTTACTGATAATGACTTGAAATGCTAGCTGATTATCAGTCTTTGTATAGTATCATGGCCTTTGGATAAGAACGAGGAGATTATATCTGGAGGTTAAATATATTTTTTAATTACATCAAAGGGAATTTTTGTCTAACTCCTTACACTATTTTGTTTTCATCAAAGATACTAAACTTCTCAAATCATCATGTTCTACAGAACATGTGTCTTTGGCTGAGTATACCTGTGTGAGAGGAATCTGCAGAAAAAGAACCACTAGAATGGAGTAGACAGACTCTTATTGAAAATTAGGTCATGATCCCACAAATCAGCATGGCAGAACTTTTCTAATCAATGAGACAAGTAGAATCCTCAGATTATGACCTTAGTAGTGCGGCAAAATTAGCCATTGAGCAGAGGTTCCTCTGCCTTGCCCCAAAGGCTTAAAATGAAACCTCAGAAGGATCCAACATACTCCAAGAACTTATCTGAACTTACCTGTTATCTCCAAGAATTTACCTGGGAACTTTTGTTCACAAAAGTGAATACTATTTTTAAAAATACAATGAAACTCAGTGACCAACAATGTAAAAATTTTATTTATTTTTATTTTTTTTTTAACGTGTATTTATTTTTGAGACAGAGAGAGACAGAGCATGAACGGGGGAGGGTCAGAGAGAGGGAGACACAGAATCCGAAACAGGCTCCAGGCTCCGAGCTGTCAGCACAGAGCTGGACCCGGGGCTCGAACTCACAGACCACGAGATCATGACCTGAGCCGAAGTCGGCTGCTTAACCGACTGAGCCACCCAGGCGCCCCAACAATGTAAACATTTTAAATGTGTGGGTTAATTTCGGGAATGCAAGGTAGATTTAAAATTCAAAGTCAAATGAATTACTTTACCTTATTAATAGATTAAAAATTTAAAAAGTGTGATTATCTCAATAGGTGCAGAGTTCAGGTTCAATTTAAAAATTTATTATATTTTATATACCAATTAACAATAGATTTGAAATTGAAATTTAAAGTTCTATCTTCAATTGTGTGAAAAATATTCAGTTCAGTACTTAAGAATAAACTTAACAAAATACATGTAAGACTTATACTTTGAAAATTACATAAAGTTTCTAGGAGAAATTAAATGAAACCTAAATAGGGAAGGATACAATGCTTATGTATCAGAAGAATCATCATTTTTTTCAGTTCATTAATCTTTGAGAGAGAGACAGCATGAGCAGGAGATGGGCAGAAAGAGAAGGAGACACAGAATATGAAGCATGCTCCAGACTCTCATGAGTTGTCAGCACAGAGCCCAACGCTGGGCTTGAACTCATGAACTGTGAGATCATGACCTGAGCCGAAGTCAGACACTTAACTGACTGAGCCACCCAGAAGAATCATCATTATTAAGATGTAAATGATCTACAGATTTAATGAATCTGTATATGTAATTTGTCCATACATTCAACATTATCCCTATCATTTCTCATCAGGTTTTGGTTTGGTTTGGGTTTGGGTTCAAATTGGTAAGATGATTCTAAAAAGCAAAGAATCTAGCAAAGGCAACATAATTTTGAAGGGAAAAGAAGGACAAAATTGGAGATATTAGAATACTAGATTTCAGGACATATTTTAAGGCTACAATAACCAAGAGAATGTGGTATTGACATGGATAGATATACAGGTCAATGAAACAACATAGATTCTATATATAGATGCTCAGTTTATTTTTCATATTCATGCTAAGATAAGTCAGTGGGATAAATTTAGCCTAATTTTGCTTATCCTAAATTTAATCTATTTCAGTTTTCAGATTCAGGTTAATCCCCCCATCAGTTCCAAAGACATTCTAGGGATCTGCAAACTGACAAAACTTTCCCATGCGGATCCCCTTTGCAATCTTAGATTTGACTTTCTCCTGCTCTGCTAAGTCATTTATTATTTTCCACTCTCTCCATCATGAGATATTGTGGGTTAAATGGTTAAACATATCTCTTAGCTTAGACAAATTCAAGTTTTCATTCCTCTTTCTTGTTCTCCTTATAGTTTTGAGATGAGTTTTGAAAGAAGGATAGGGAAGAAAAAGGCATTTCTAACATATTGAGATTTATTTTTATTTCTGGTCCTACTTTGCCTCTGAATTCCACACAGTAATTCAATTTAGAAGTTAAATATTTTTACCTGTATATTGGAAGATGATATCAGGGTATTTTTACACTCTTTGGAGCTAAACTGCTTTGGATTTCTCCAAATGATCACATACTCTATTTATAGTTTCTTTCTTTGAAATAATCGCTATGATAGTCAAGGCTTATTGAACACTTATTGAACAAGGCTTATTGAATAGTCAAGGCAATGGCTGATAGATTTAGGAGACATTAACTCTTCTGTTATGTGGAGGTATGTAATATTATCCCAGTTTAACTGATAAAATTAAAGAAAAATGAGACAAAGAGAGCCTAAGTAGCTTGCCTAAAGTAATACAATCTGTAAACAATTTGAGCCCAGGTAGTTTGACTTTAGACTCTACATCTTTTAACTACTATTCTATATAATACGGTGGAAATAGGAAGTAAGATATAATTACCTACCTACAAACAGACACACACACACACACACACACACACACACACACATAGAATTCAATTTTAAATGCGTTTTCTCTTTTTTTTCTCTGACATCCTACTTAGAAATCTAAATTATAATTTATAGGAGGAAATTGGGGTGAAAAATAAGACTTAAAATATTTGACAGAATTATATTCATATATCATAATGCTAATCTTGTCTCTTTAATTTTTTTAAGTGTATTTATTTTTGAGAGAGACTGAGACAGCCTGGATGAGGTAGGAGCAGAGAGAGAGAGGGAGGGAGAGAGAGAATCCCAAGCAAGCTCCACACTGTCAGCACAGAGCCCAATGCACATTGGGCTTGAACTCATGAAACCATGAGACCATGACCTGAGCCAAAACCAAAAGTTGGACACTTAACTGACTAAGCCAACCAGGTGCCACAGTTTTATGTCTTTAGAATGGAAGAGTATTGTGAGGACCTTGAGCTCTGATGGAACAAGGAGGAGAGAAGCTACAGTGTAGCAGTTACATTTGCTGATGCCAAGAGGACAACCTTCAATTCCCCAGATATTCTTGGTTGGTTAGACTAGAATATAATTCTGATGTTTCCAGGCAAGGCCTCTTTCCCTCCTTCCCTCCCATCCCTCCTCTCCTTCCTTCTCTTCCTTCCTTCTTTCCTTCCTTCCTTCCTTCCTTCCTTCCTTCCTTCCTTCCAGCTTGATTGGCTTACAGCAAATGCTGGGAATAAACTAATAAAATAAGCAAAGTCTTTGAGCTCAGGAAGCTGTGAAATGGCAGATAACTATGCAGTGCACACTTGACTTTATAATTACTAAAGTGGTGTGCTTATCCTACAAAGGAAAAGTACAGGTACTGTGAGAGTGTAAAACACATCAGCTAAGCCAGCCTTAATGACCAGGGAAGGTCTGCCTGAGAAAGTGGCACATAAACCAAAAATGAAAGACAAGAAGGAAATTCTTGTTTTGTGGATTTATGAAAAATTCTTGGATTCATACAATGTAAGTCAAGTAAAACTTTTAAAAAAGACTTTATGTCCCTTAACGGAGTTACAAGGAAAAAAATAAAATGAATTGGCATTGTAGCGTAATTTATGAAAGCTTTCATATACTTTAGGAAAATGACCTAATCTTTCTGAGACTCAGTTGCCTCATCTGTAATTGCTTTTAACAAAATTCCCCACATGTTGCTGAGAGGATGAAATGAGATAGCCTTTCAAAGAGAGGAATTGTTTATTTCTTTTTCCTATTTTTAAAAATCAATCATTTTGTAATCTAACATAAGGACTTGTCATCTCAGTCAACAGCCATGCAAATAAACTGTTATCTACACCCAAACTACCAGAACAGCAGCCCGTTATACAGAAAATCCCCACATATGCTGACAACACTGTTCCTATTTCTTTAAAATCAGTATACTCAGTTTGTGCTGGCAGGGTTATTATTTACACTCCTCTTTAAAGAACAGAAAGAAGAGAGTAGTGAACTAAGGAAAGAATAATAAATTGAGATTGAGAAAATTTGGAAGTCAGGAAATGTAAACCAACCCTGTTACCTTTCATGTCCTAGTACCATGAGTTTCAGGACAGGCAGAGCTTGCTTCACAGCCTTCCTCACCAATTTAGGCTTTCACTTGGGAGCCTTAAGCCCCAGGATGTCTTTCAGGTAAGCCTGGTCTTCTTGGAACAGACGTTCAGGTTGCCCTATATTTTTCTAAGCCTCTCACATCTTTTATTTATCAGGGCACATTCTATGGTTATCTCATTTATTTCCTAGTTCTTTCTTCCACGTACTTGTGACCCCACACCATGTTTACCTCCACTTTCATGATGTACCCTGTGTGCTGGCACATTCCAATATTTATCTTTTGCAAGGTAATAGTTGTCTAATGAATGAATCCATGTTGAGAGGTTAATAGGAGTAGGCTGAGAATAAAGTCATCTGTATCTTTTAGCAGTAGACTTCTGCTTGTTTCCATAAAATATTGCCAGGCTCTGAGTTCAGCAAAAATGACATTTTATCTATATCTGCATCTCTAATGTAATGGTATCTTTCTTTATTGCTAATATTTTCCATTTTATCTCTCACAGTTAATTCATATTAACTTTGGATAACCCTGGAATATAAATAGGATTAAAGAAAAAGAAGTCCAAAAGATCACATGTTTATTCAAAATTTTATAGGATGGCATCTCAATGTCCAAGGTAGACTAGGTGTTTGGGAAATGTCTGTAACTCTTTTCTCTTCAGTCATTTCCTTGGTGTTCCCTCTGATACTGGTCCTGATTAATTCGTCCTGTTTGAAAACACTTCTGTCCACAATTTGATCTAAACTTTTGCTCTCAAACATCATCTCTCAGAACTTTTTCTTATATACAATATGCTAAAATTTCTCAACAATTTAGCATATGTAAACCATTTAGTGGATGTTTCACACACACACACACACACACACACACACACGCGCACACACACACACACAGCCCCATCAATTTTATCCAAATTAAAAAAGAATTTATCATGATGTAAACTTACCGAAATGAAACATGATGTGTCATTCAGTTTGTTTCTTCAACAAGGCAACTTTATTTTTTTTTTAATGTTTATTTATTTTTGAGAGAGACAGAGACAGAATGCGAGTGGGTTGGGGCAGAGAGAGAGGGAGACACAGAATCTGAAGCAGGCTCCAGGCTCTGAGCTGTCAGCACAGAGCCCGAGGCGGGGCTCGAACCCACGAGCTGCGAGATCATGACCTGAGCTGAAGCCTGACGCTCAACCGACTGAGCCACCCAGGCGCCCCTCAACAAGGCAACTTTAACTCATAACTCTTTGGTAACTAATGAGTTAAGTCAATAAAAATATTTATTGAACGTCTGTTATTTGCTTAGAAGCATTCTAGATACTTGAATACATCAGGTCTGTAGAATATAGCAGACAAAATTTCCAATCTGTGAGGAACCTATATGTTAAAGGGGGAAGACAGGCAATAAGTGATATATGTAACCAACAAATAGATTATCTAGTACATTAGAAAGTGGTAAATGCTATACATCAGAACAGGGTAAGAGTAATGAGCGGAGGGTTTCATAACAGTCCTAGTTGAGAAGGTGAGATAAGGAAACTTTGAAGGAGGTAAGAGATTTAGGCAAGTGGATATCTGAAGAAAGCGATCCAGGCGAAGTGAATAGCTAGAGTAAAGGCTTGGGATTGGCAGGTCCAAAGAACATTAATGACACCAGTGAGTCTGGATCAAAGTGAGAATGGGGTAAATAATAAGAGAATAGACATTCGAATGAAACATAGAATTCTCACCAGAGACTACTTTCAATGTATAATAAATACTAACTTAAGCAGCTTATCATTCACATTTTCAAGATTTGGTGATGGAAGACAACACTGATAAAAATCACAATTGACATGTAACTGACATGAAAATGCCTGTATTGAGAGACCATGTTCTTTTCAGCTAAATACAGTGGAACTATTAGTATAATACTTTCATTAGCACAACCTTTGAGAGCAGTAAAGCCTAGAACATAGCAAAGAATAAACACCATATTGTTCCATTTAGTACTGGATAGACATCTCTTCGTATTCTGTGGTCACATTTTCAAAAATACGTAACTAATTAATTTTTCCCAGTAGGTTAAAAATATCACTAAGTGATGGTAAAGTTTAAAAAAGGAACAATAAGAAAAAAGAATGAATTCACTTCCTGGGCCCTGAATCAAATATAACTATTTACTCTTAAAAAAAGAAGGAACAATAATTGTCACTTGTACCATAGGTAATAATGATAGTTCATCCTCAAGTTAAAAACACTCATAGTATATCCAGAAAACAATAGCTTCATTCTTTTTGAGATGTTCATTATTTCTATTTGAGCTTTCTTCTTGAAATCACAGTAGGCATTTTTTCCTGCTGTTTTCAATGCCTTCAAAGGACTTATTTTTGTTTCATCCCTGATGCAGAACTTTCCCTTCAAAATAGCATGCTTCAGGGTGAAAAATAAAGATACTCCCTGCCCAGAGTGTATGTAATTGTACTTAATTGTGACATTGTGCATCATAATAAATTTGTATGTAGTCTCAGTTTTCAAAATTCTATTCAACATGGCATCAAACTTCTAGGTATATTATTGAATGACAACTGAGTGTTGCAAAGAACATAATGGAGGAATAATTATTTCCAGTGTAAACTTTTTTATTGACTTACTTGACCCTTTCTTGCCATACTCTTCAATGATCCAGGAGTCCTAATCCCAAAGCACTTTTCGAAATCCATGTGACAGGTGAGAAAATCGTCTTACTGTGAATGACATATCCCTTTCCTGTAGCATGATATTTAGTGATAAAGAAAAGACCTTCTTCCACAAGTTTACATATCACTTGCACATTTTCATTCGCCAAACCTCGGTGTTCTTTTCTGCTGTAAAGCAAGGTATTTGATGATACACCTACATGACACTAATTGCTCTTCAGGCCATATTCCACTGAATTGAAACATTACTTATCAAAAGGAGCATGTGGCACAGAAAACTTTGCCAATGTCTCATTCCCTTTTTCTCTCCTATAATAGATTTGTCTTTAACTTTTTTGCTAGTTTGTGAGAGCTTCCTGTGCTCTGTTAAAGAAAAAAAAGGGGGGAAATGTTGAAGGCTTTCTGTCCATGGCAGACAAGGCAGTGGATCTTAGAGATTGGGGGGCTGATGGTCCAATAAAATCTAATTTTCCCAAACACATTATCATGATTCCTATCTTTAGTTTTTCCATTTCAGGTTCTTGAAAAACTCATCATACCTGCAGAGTTAGTTGTTTTAGTACCTAACAGATTTCTTTTGTTTGCTGACATCAGCTCCTAGTCACAATATGCTTTCTTATATTTACTATTATCTTCCCCACTTTTAGATCTCAGTTCACCATTTAGAATCAATGATCCATTTTGTTTAATTAGTGATGAACAATAGCACAATGATAACCAAAAAAAAAAATTAAGACTCTAACATACAGAAGACATAAAACCTCAAGTAAAAGAAATTGAACCCTATTCACTAAATGCTGGTTGATAATATAACCTTTGCAGAACACAACAGCCCTTTAAAATATAAATATTATTAGGAACTACCAGGGCACCTGAGTGGCTTAGTCAGTTAAGCATCTGACTCTTGATTTTGGCTGAAGTCATGATCTCATGGTTGCGAGATTGAGTCCCCAGTTGGGCTGTGCTTTGGGTCCCATGCTGAGCATAGAGTCTGCTTAAGATTCTCTCTCTCCTTCTCTCTACCCACTTTCATACACGTGCATGCTCTCTCTCTTAAAAAAAAAACCTACCACAATTTCTGCAGAAAATATACTTAAGTTCATATTTATTATATATGTATTTCACTCATTTTTAAATTGCCAAGAATATTTAGCATCACTCGTGGGAATCACCACAGTAAATGTAGTAAATACTACAGATTTTGAGAATATCCTATGTTTTTGTTGAAATAGACTCTTCTGATAATTAAATAATAGCTTAGACTTTCCTTTGCTGATATTGTGGACTCAATTTGAAAAGCCTTTACTTCTGTCCTTTTCTTTCACTTTTCTGATCACTGAAGGTCATCGTAACCTTCAAGGCCCAGTTCAAATGCCATCTTCTCCACTAATTCTTCCCTATTCCAGAAGCCAGGATCAAACATTACCTCATATGTATTCTCATAGCAAATAGTTGGTGTTCCTCTTGTAGCACTTATCAGTTTGTATTGCTTTCTTTCATTCACCTTTTGGGTAAGAAAAATCAATTTTTCAGTGTTATAGCAAATAAGTTGTAGAGGAAGGAGTAGATCCTAGATTTGTTAGCTCTCAGTCCAGTGATCTTTCTACTATACTGTACAAAGCTACCTCCTAAATCTCCATCAAATTCAGCAGACATTCCATTTCCATTATTTTTATTCCTTATTATTTTGTTTAAATTTTTATGTTTTTTTTCTATTCCAGAGTCCCCTCAGATTGTAGTTGACAATATACACAATGGACAGAAGAGATAGTGCTTATTTTTTTGTGAAGACCTTAAAAATTCTCAACTCCATAGGCAACAAAGGATGTTTAAATGATGATAAAGAAAAAGGAGGATGGATAGAGAAGCAGAAGAAGAAAGAGAAGGAAACAGTGACAGGGAATGAATAAAATAACAACCATTACAGTGACTCTTCTTGTCATTTCAAAGGAAGAAAACACATTTCAAGGATAAACAGAGGTTCCATACTCCTACCTTCATTCTGGAGGTAGGGAGGGGAGGATTATTAGCAAATCCATAGAGCAAGTAGCATTTGTCACCAACAGGGAATCATCATTAGATGGAATTAGCTTCCTAATTACATTGGTGGGAATGAGGGACAAATACTTGGCAGGGAGGGTGAAGTAGAATATAGTTCTCAAGTGACTGAGAAAAATGGTTGCTTCCATCAATCCTTCTCAACATCACTCAAAACAGTATCTCGCAAAACAGTAGCTTACATTCCCCCTCTTTGTGTTCTCTCAAATTCAGGTTGTTTTCATTTTCCTGTTTGTTCCAAATATGAAACTTGGAATTTGTTCCCTTTACAACTGTGATTGCATTTGTTCTGTTTAGGTTTATTTTCTTCACTTGTAAGTCTTCATTAGATTTTAAGCTCTTTAATGGAAGTTTCTAATTAGTTTCAAAGTGGCCAGAGGGCAAGGCAGTTGCTTGATTCTTCACACGTGGCACCATTAACCCCAAAGAGCTGGCTGAAAACCTAGCACTATGCCATGTGTTCGGAACAATGCAAAACTTTAAAGGACTACCATCTTTGAAAATTATATATATGCTGGAGTTTACTTTGAACTGACACTGTTTACCCACCACAGTTGCAGAAATAAACAGAAAAACCTTTAAATACTAACAGTTGCATTTGATTCTTGATATTCCTTGGCAACTAATCACAACTCCTCTGAAAGACCTTACCCATGACATGTAAATATTTGACAAGAAGGTAAAATATAGCTATATGAGCCTCTTACACATTTAATGATCCCACATACAGAGCCAAAAAGTAGACTGAGAGTAAAATGTCAATGCAGAAAAAGGGCAATGTAATGTAGTTTACTACCAACATGATGGCACACTTTTAATGGCCTACTGTATGTGCTGCTAACGGGGAGATTCCATATTGATGGTTTCCGTTCATGATATTGTTTACTAAAAGGTTTGATCTGCTTTTGGTTTTATAGTATTAAATCAGTTTGAATATCACTGTAGAAGACTTTTGTAGAATCAGAGGAGCTTGCACTGGAAGGGCTTAAAAAGCACAAGTTCCAAACTAAGATCTCCAATTTAAACCCAAATTAAAATGTGTTATTAAGCTAATAGATTTAATTAAGAAAAAAAAAAGAATCTGCACACCCTTCAGCTAGACTGGAGCCCAACACTTACCCAAATCCCCATGCCCTTTTGTCTTGCATCTCACTTGAATCACATAAATGCATTATCTGCCTGTCTCCAATCTGCATGTACTCATCATTTTATGAGTAAGGAAACTGAGACTTAGTGTGTGTCATTAGATTGCTCCAAACCATACAGCTAGTTAGAGTACAGTTGTAACTTTATAACCTAAATTTCTTGGTTCCAAGCTCAGAGCTTTTACTGTATTCTACAAGTTTGAATGTGATTGAGTATCATGTAAGATGGCATGATTGTTGCATGTAATTGTATGTATTTCTCAAAATATTGAAAAACTCAGAATAGGTGTCTGGGTATATTGGCAGTAAGATCCTGTCTTAGATAGTGGTGAAGCTGTTGTCCCTGAATGCACACAGGGACTTGGCTTGTTCCTCAATTAAACAAGATTAAGAAGACATGACTGCACTTTCCAGCTGTATCTTCCTTCCTACCAGAAATACCAGTGAAGCACAGAGAGAATGGACGTTTCTAGCCACATCCACCCATCCCTCATCTGGAGAAATATGCAAGAGGCCATGCTAGACACTGGTCACGTATAAATATGTTTACTTTTTTGATGAGAGGAGCTGAGAAGTGAATTTACCAGCATTCAGAGAAAACCCAGGGATGCAAAAGAATACACAGACCATCATTTCATGAATATGAGAGACAGTATAAGCTATAAAGTGTGAGACTCATTTTGGAGAAACAGAATTGGTGAGAACCAAAAGTTTCTTTGCCACATTGATTTGGTTTTGGTACATTAAACTAACAAAATCAAATTTAAGAAGGGTGCTTCCTTTAGCACAACATGTAGGTTAACCAGAGAAATCCCTTACCCGTCACACTTTCTGATAGTGTGGGAGCAGCTTTTGGAAACAGAAGCGCACTATTAAAATGGTCTGTTCATCTAAATTTATTTTCTCTTGTTAAAAATTCCTCCTCTGGATTGCAGTCTCACTTGACTCCTTTGGCATCAAAGAAGTGTTTAATAGCATAAAATTGAAAATGAAAGACAAGATGCTTAGTAATCTGCTCTGTGTGCCAGGCTAACAGTGGACTGTCAAGGCCAAGTGTTTTCCTGCAGATGATTCATTGACAAGAGGAGCCAGCATAGACTTAGAAGAACCAGAACTTTGAAATCCTTAGACCTCAAATATTTTACCAGTGAAAATGAGAATTTATATCTCTAGGTGTTTTTTCCATTCCCCTTTCATCAGCAATTAATGTTTATTTTCCTTCTTCTTAGATGTTTCTGCCACTGTTTGTTTAATGGTGTGTATATGCTTTTATAATTTGCGTGTTATCACTTTGTATAATTATTATGTGTGATTAATCCTGCATGGTCTGGAAAACTGTTAGGTTTTCTTATTTAACCAGAGGGAATGTCTTTAAGTCTTTGTATTATTCACATATAATGCAAGTTGACAAGAACTCCTGTGAATGGAGCAGAGTATGAAAAGTCTGAATTTAAAAGTCTGTGCTGAAGTAGCTGAGAAGATGGCATTATTTTCTCCCCTTATGCCCATCCCTGTGGTACTTGGTAAGTACAGATGAATTTTGCATGTGGTACAAAAATATTTTGGATATCAGAGTAATAGGCATAATGTATTTTACAACAGAATAAATTGCAAAACATGATAATGCTCCTGATAACAAAATAGGGATGCTGCTGTTATCAAAGTATTTATGACATAATTCTTGGTGCATGGATATCAGTCCAAAGACCGTGATATTAGATAGATGGATGGATTTTAGATGGATGGATGGATGGATGGATGGATGATAGATTATAGAGAGACAATGGGAGAGAGAGGACTATAATATATCCATACAAGACAAATAATAAATTACTATTTTGACAAAAGAGGTATTTCTCCTCAGATTTTCAGCTTATGATTTGCAAAATCATCTCTCTTAGTAGGCATTAGGACTTGACAATGACAAATGCTTCTTGCCATATTTCTGTTCAAATTACATTACAAAAAGCCAAGCACATCGACAGCAAAATATCAACTTTTGTTCTAAGATGGAAGTATGTACCTTATGAATGACACAGTCATAGGCTCTACTCTAAAACTGACACCTCACTCCACAAGGACAGGGGCTTTGTCTCCAGTTTATGGGATGGCTAGGAGCAAGCAGGGCTACACATCTCAGATCCAAAGTGAGAAAGGGACGGGAGAACTTAAGCTCCATATGTCCAGTTCTCCACCTCAGACGTACCAGACAGATGTCTCACTGTTTCTTGGTAGAAAATTATCACTTAAATTCTCCTTCAGAATATCTTTTTAATCTCTGACTTCAAGGCCATTCTTCCTTGATCATCTTTCTTGCACTTGAAGTCATCATTACACAGTGTCTTTATTCTTTTCTAAACTTTATTTCATCACATTGATCATTTATGCTGATACCTTTTACTTTTTTAGTTTGTTTTGATTCAAATATTTCACTTTCATAAATTTCCAAATTCTACTGATTGCACTAGCTGTTGAGAATAGCATTTTTAAAAACACCTTTTAAAAATTCTTCTCTAAAAGTTTCTTGGCTTAACGGCACTAAAATGAATTTTAATGAATATGATCACAGCAGAGATAGCATGGAGAAAAAACAAATTACAAAACCGTGCATGTGGTTCGTTCAATGTACACATAGGTAATGATATTGGGAATTACAATTCCACAACAGCCAGTCTCCCTTCCTAATGAAAAGAACCTCTTAGGAATAAAATAGTGATTCCCCCATACTAGATGCTAATAGGTAACACTGGGTGAACAGTGTTCCACCAGTAATGAAAGTTTTAATGTGACAAATAAGTGTACTTTTCACTTATTAACTTCTCTAAAATAGGTTGGACTGATGGCACTGCTACTCACAGGGGATGATGCATAACTAAATGGTTTCTATGTTTTGTTTTAATACCACTCAGAGTTTAGAAATGAGTCTTACTGGGCTTCCCCTCCTGGAAGCTCTTTTATGGGTAAAAGAGATTTTAAAACAACTTCAGCAAGCTAAGGATATTCATTTTTCATGATTATTAAAAATGAAGCAAGTTATGTTGTGTGCATCAATCCTTCATTAGTAGCAATTCTAATAATTTATGTTGTAGAATTCTGGTTTCATTTATATTATTGTTTAATGAAATAAATGGCTTCTGGATCCATGAATTTCCTATGAGCAAATATTCCTTGGGTGGAAAAAATTGAAGATATTCTACAAAATTTATATGATGCTCCATGCTAAATTTGGCAGATGCATAGCAGAATCATTATCTACCTCTTGAAAACAAGTTAAATGTTGGAATGTGTCATTACAATCTGTTGGAAGCCTCCAATGTTTCACTTTTAATTTTTCTTTGACTTTTTCTTCCACTGGAAAAATGTTGCATTTCATTCTTGCATAAGCCATAGGATTATTAAAAATGACCAATATGCCAGACAAATAAACAAATATGCCTGCTTTGTTCACATCTGGTTCACAGTTGGAATCAAACTGGTTTCTTACCTGACAAAAACACCACAAGACCTTTTCTTAGTGCATATGTTCTTGATAGATGCTCTAACTTCAATAAACTTATTAGCTCAGCCTGCACTTATAATTATTTAAAATCACTTTGTGTTTTATCACTTAATGATACTTAAATGAAAAATATCAAATATAACCCATTAGCCTTTACATAATTTATAATTTTATTACATCACTAAACACGCTGTTTAATTAAAGTGACTATTTTTTTTACCATAACGTTTTATTTTTTTTTATTTATTTTTTTTTATTTTTATTTTTTTTAAATTTTTTTTTCAACGTTTTTTATTTATTTTTGGGACAGAGAGAGACAGAGCATGAACGGGGGAGGGTCAGAGAGAGAGGGAGACACAGAATCGGAAACAGGCTCCAGGCTCCGAGCCATCAGCCCAGAGCCTGACGCGGGGCTCGAACTCACGGACCGCGAGATCGTGACCTGGCTGAAGTCGGACGCTTAACCGACTGCGCCACCCAGGCGCCCCATACCATAACGTTTTAAATGAAGGAAGCATTGTGCTCTTTTACATTCTGGTACAAGCTCCTTAATTAGAATAACTACTTGAAAATGTTTCTCTACCATTGCAGCTTCACCATTAGAATACCCTTGTACCCAACATTTCCCTTTTGAACTACATTTGTTGGCAATAAAATAAGTCAGTTTTATGGAGTGCAGAGGTAGTTGTGTTTGTTTAAAGAAAAAAAATAAGCAAAAGTGTGAAAGAAAAAAAAGAAAGAGATCTTCCATCATGAAATCATCAAGTTTAAATCTACATATTCAATGCAATCCATATCAAAATAACACCAGCATTCTTCACAGGGCTAGAACTAACAATCCTAAAATTTGTATGGACCCAGAAAAGACCCCGAATAGCCAAAGCAATTCTGAAAAAGAAAAACAAAGCTGGAGGCATCACAATCCTGGACTTCAAGATATATTACAAAGCTATAATCATCAAGACAGTATGGTACTGGCACAAGAACAGACACTCAGATCAAAGGAACAGAATAGAGAACCCAGAAATGGACCCAAAACATATGGCCAACTAATCTTTGACAAAGCAGGAAAGAATATCCAATGGAATAAAGAATTCATCAAATGGTGTTGGGAAAACTGGACACCGACATGCAGAAGAATGAATCTGGACCACTTTCTTACACCATACACAAAAATAAACTCAAAATGTATGAAAGACTTAAAGACAAGACAGAAGCCATCAAAATCCTTGAGGAGAAAGCTGGCAAAAACCTCTTTGACCTCGGCTGGAGCAACTTCTTACTCAACAAGTCTCCAGAGGCAAGGGAAACAAAAGCAAAAATGAACTACTGGGACCTCATCAAAATAAAAAGCTTCTGCACAGTGAATGAAACAATCAGCAAAACTAAAAGGCAACCTACAGAATGGGAGAATATATTTGCAATGACATATTAGATAAAGGGTTATTATCCAAACCTGTAAACAGCTTATCAAACTCAACACCCAAAGAACAAATGGTCCAGTAAAGAAATGGGCAAAAGACATGAATAGACACATTTCCAAAGAAGACATCCAGACACATGAAAAAATGCTCAACATCACTCATTGTCAGGGAAATACAAATCAAAACCACAACAAGATACCGCCTCAATCCTGTCAAAATGACTAAAATGAACAACTCAGGGAACGAAGATGTTGGTGAGGATGTGGAGAAAGAGGAATGTTTTTGCACTGCTTATGGGAATGCAAACTGTTGCAGCCACTCTGGAAAACAGTATAGAGGTTCCTCAAAAAATTAAAAAAGAACTACCCTATGACAAGCAATTGCACTACTAGGCATTTATCCAAGGGATACAGGTGTGCTGTTTCGAAGAGGCACATGCACCCCAAGGTTTATAGTAGCACTATCGACAATAGTGCAAGTATGGAAAGCGCCCAAATGTCCATCGACAGATGAATGGATAAAGAAGATGTGGTGTATATATATACAATGGAGTATTACTCGGCAATCAAGAAGATTCAAATCTTGCCATTTGCAACAACATGGATGGAACTAGAGTGTATTATGCTAAGTGAAATTACCCAGTCAGAGAAAGACAAATATATGACTTCACTTATATGTGGAATTTATGATACAAAACAGATGAACATAAGGGAATGGAAAAAATACTATAAAAACAAGGAGGGGAACAAAACATAAGAGATTCTTAAATATAGAGAACAAACTAAGGGTTGCTGGAGGGGTTGTGGATGGAGGGATGGGCTAAATGGGCAAGGGACATTAAGGAGGACGCTTGTTGGATGAGCACTGGGTGTTATATGTAGGAGATGAATCACTGGATTCTATTCCTGAAATCATTATTGCACTATATGCTAACAAACTTGGATGTAAATTTTTAAAAATAAATAAAAAGAAAAAGAAAAAAAAACATCAAGCTTAAATTGTCCATATGTTAAAAGGAACACCTTTTAACAATATTTCTGCATCAATCAAGTTGCAGTGAAAAATACTTTGCTAACATTGTTTGTTCTAACTGGCCCTCAGTACCTGAATATGTTCAAACATGGTGTGTCATTGACAAATGGCACTTGAATTACCTTCTTTGCAGCAGTCACAAAACACTTCCAAGCAAACACATATACTGCAGTAGTTCTAAATGCTTTTGAAATTTTTTTGTTTTTCTCAGTCTTAGCAACCCAAAGTTCTACTTCATAAGAAGCTTGCAATGCACTCATGTTTATTTGTTAAATATTGAACATCTGCTTCTGTTGACTTTTTAAGTTAATAATCTGTCTTTCAAATAGTTCTTTGGTTTTGAACTTAATTCTTTATGCTTTTTATGTTAATGCCATGTAAGTTTTGAAAGTTTAATTGCCTCATTAGCTATTACATTTCCACAAATAATACAATGTTGTTTCAGCAACTTACCATCAATTATGGTAAATATATGAGAGGTCATACTTTTAAGTAAAACTAGTATGAACTCATTTGATCCCCTTTCTTCAGAATCATTTTTATTGTCATCATTTGGTTTATTTCTGCTGCTGCATTCACAGAGTTGAAGCTTGTTTCATCAAATGCAAATTAGGGTTAAAATGAATAATACAATGTTTACTACCCTAATGTAGCTAATAATATTAAACTATAATTTTTTAAAGCTCAGTGAAAACTTTAAACGATTGTATAAATTAAAAGTTATAATAGATTGGGTCTATCATAGTTATATAACAGCCTAAACTTAAATGTCTTATGGTGCGTCATGTTTCAGCTGTGCTTGAAAGCACATGCAATTTGTCACACAGCTTTGATAGCAACCACAGTCCTTTATGCTCTTTAACAACAGGACTGCACCGGTCACTCACTTGAATGATAAAAGCACTATAAAATTTTCTAAGTGTTTATTCTAATTTCTGCATCTGTCTTCTTGTAGACTGGTAGCAACATGTGGCCTGACACCGCTCATGGACCATTGCTTTCTGAAAGGCGCCATCATTAGAGGGAGTTTCAGACAGAGGTGAATGTCCCAGCTGGTTTCAGCTTGCCCTCCCTGCTACTCATACAGCATGCCACTCTCTTTCTGCTGACCAAGGGTCACCACACATCCATCACCAGATGCTCAGTCAGGTTCAAAATAACTCTAGGTCACTCACTGCTACTTGCTTCTCATTCCCTCTCCCCCAATTTTGAACAGGTGTGTCTATCAGAGTCATTCAGTCCCCATGTCACTGTTATATGGTGCAAGTATGGGGACAGACACTTCTCTTCCAACCTGACAAATCTCCGGATCTCTGGTTGCCACTACTGGGGAGCCCCGGTGTTAACCCTAGATGATGCAGGTCCTGAGACACTGACATATTTTGAACAGGCACTAGGATTTAATAGATAGTGATTCATTCATTTCTGTTCACTTATTCTACTTATTACATTCTATTCCACCCTAGTATTTTTCACTCTGTGACCTTCCATCTATTTTCAATTTACTTCCCTTTCCAGAAGTTTTTGTTTTGTTTTGTTTTGTTTTTGTAAGCAGGGCGACTTCATTATTATTCATTTTTTTCTCCCTCCTTCCCTCCCTTCTTTTCTTCCTCTCTACCCTTCTTCTTTCCTTTCTTTTTCTTATGTCACTGTAGTAACCGAGCTAAAATGTTTCTTCTCATTACTCTAAAGACTGGCTAACATATCCATGTTTTGTTCCTTCATGTGTCTTCCTCCTGTTGTCTTACCTTTATCTCATAGCCTCCTCATTACTTTCAGCAGTTCCAGGGCTGGATTCTTCAACCTGGCCCTAATGTGACAGTCCACATTTTTTTCTTTTGTAATCATTGCTAGGTTCAATTCACATAAGTGTGATTTTTGTTAGACAAGGGACAAAACTTTTTTTTTAATTTATGTACCCTTTTTGTAACCTTTTTCTTTTGCCTAAAATAATTTTTCCTATTTAGACATTACATACAGCAAATTTCTGTATTCTTCCTTTTTTCTAATAGATTAGCACACACATATGAAGTTGCATAAAACATGCATTTGGAGTGTTAAAAATAATTCTGAAATATACACCATGTAACCATGAACCAAATCAATCAACAGAACACTTGCCAGCAGAGAGTCCCCATTTATTCTTTTGTGATCACACACACACTACCTCCTTGCAGAGAACCAGCATATTCTGACTTTTGTGGTCATCATTTCCTCATCTTTTTCTTTCTACTTTTAATATGCTTATTCATATAGATTAGTTTTTCTTGTTTAGATCTTTAGGTACCTGAGAAAATATTGTGTGAATTTTCAGTGTTTGTTTCTTTGTTAAACATGTGTTTCTAGGATTATATTATGGTATGTAGATCTAGTTTGTTCATTTTCCTTTCTGTATATCAGTTCCACTCAAAGTAGTTCATTCTCAAATGACAAGTCCACAAGGAATGTAAATGAACACACAAGAATGTAAATCAATGTACTGCATCTTCACTGGGAAAATCTTCCTAAAACAAACAAAACCTAGTGTGATTAGTGAAGTAATCGATTGTTTTATTCTGGTAAAAAGTCCTTATCTCTTCATAGATCAACAACAGGCATTTCTTTTGCCACTGGCAGTTAGCGGACCACATTTGAAGTATAGTAAAATCTTGGTGTGCAAGCAAAATTCATTCCAGAAACATGCTTGTAATCCAAAGCACTTGTATATCAAAGCAAATTTCCCCATAAGAAATAATGGAAACTCAGATGATTCATTCCACAACCCCCCCCAAAAAAATTCATGTAGAAATGATTCTAGGGGCGCGTAGGTGACTCAGTCGGTTGAGCCTCGGACCCTGGCTCAGGTAATGATCTCGCAGTTTTTGAGTTCAAGCCCCTCATCGGGCTTGCTGCTATCAGCCTGCCAGTGCAGATCCCACTTCAGATCCTCCGTCCCCTCTATCTGCCCTTCCCCCACTTACGCTCTCCTCCCAAATAAATAAATATTTTAAAAAAAAATTATTCTAATACTGTAATATAATACCAAATAATGAAGAAAATACAAAACACAAAGAAAAATCAAAAAATTAACTTTCACTTACTTTTGAAAAGTTTTGTGGCTGGTGTGAGGGAGGAGAAGAGAGTTATTGTGTAGGAAGACTTTCACTATCACTAACAGAATCACTGCTGTCTGTTGGCTCAATGGAATCTTTTTCTGCATGGAGGCCATTGTATACACTCACGCAGATGTTGACTACATACAGTACAGTATTAATAAACTTTTCATGTAGTGTATTTAATGTAACTGGCAATAAGGCAGCAAAGGAAAGGGTCTATATCTGCAGGCAGCCTGACCTAGAATGAAGCAAAGCATTCCTAAGCTTACTCCTGTATGGAAAAGCAAAGGACAGTCCATAGGTGCTTCGAAGTGACAAAAAATACACTAGTGCCAGTCGTGGGCACCTTCCAATGTTCTGAAAAATCACTGATTTATGCCAAACACTGCAGCCTGAGACTGAGCATCTGAGCATGGGAGAAGATCACCCAAATTCCCACAGCAAGAGAGAGAGAGAAGAACCATTGGCTCAGTTGTGATCACGTGACATTCTACAGCAATACTGCTCGTATTGCAAGACATCACTCGTTTATCAAGTTAAAATGTATTAGAAATGTTTGCTCATCTTGCAGAACACTTGCAAAACATGTTACTTGCAATCCAAGCTTTTATTATACTTAGAACTGCTATATAGGATTTTATTGATTAACATGCCACATTCTATTTTTCCATCCTACTATTGATTGAAAATTATGTTGTTTCTAGTTTGAAACAACATTAAAAAACCCAGTTGTTTCACATCATCAATAAACACTTGGTAATGTTAATTTTAAAATGTTTCCCAATATGGTAGGTATAGAGTAGACTTTCATTATGGTTTTACTTGGCATTTCTATATTATTACTTTATGGTATCTTTGAAGAACAAAAATTCTTAATTCTTGAATTTGTTAATCTTTTCTTTACTGTTTAGTGCTTTCTTTTCTTGATTAAAAGAGCTTTTTCCTATCCAAAATAGGAAGATATTTTTCCATAATATCCTCAAAGAGTTAATAGTTCTGCGGTTTATACTTACACCTATCCCAAATGATTTTTATATAAGGCAGGGGCTCATTTTTATTTTTTCCTACAAGTTGCCCTCCCTCTCTACACTTGTACCTTTGTGATAAATCAAGAGGTGTGTTTCTAGCTTCTCTTCTCTGTATTGCTCTTTTTCTATCCTTGTGTCAATATCACAATGACCGTAGATTCAAAGTAATCCTTGATATCTGACAAGTAATATTTTCCTAGGGTCTGAATTTTCAAGTTTAATTGCATAAAGCTGTTTATAATATCTTGGACATCATGAAGGTTTGTTGTGGAGACTCTGGATACTCTTCTAGTCCTCTAAGAGAGATGATGTGTTTTCTTTAGAAGAAAATACCCTGGTTAGTCTCAAACTGAAAACTCAGCCTTGCCTAAGTACACAACATATTGAATCTTCATTTTCCTTACCATATTTCAATCTTAGCCCAGAATGTTTTCAGTTTACCTAATGAATGCATGTTTTGAAGGTGAGCCAGAAACATGAACAGAATTTAGACACAGAAACGTTGAGTCTTTTCTCTATTTTTGGATCTCTCTCTCTCTCTCTCTCTCTCGCCTTTCTGAAATTCTATCCAGGCTGACACAACTCATTCCCTATTTTTCTAGCCAGAACAATGAAAGGCACTGTATTTGAGTTTTGTGAATCACCGCAGCAGCCACCCTCAGTGTAAAGTCCCCAAAACAGGAAACTCACCCAGGCCAGTAACCTTCTTAGATTTTGGGTCCTCTTCAAAACTGGCCTGCTTTTCCTTACTTTCGAGATCTTCATATTTTGCCTAAATATTACAGTGTTATCTGTGAGATGTTGGTTTATTAAGAATTAAGTTTTCCACAGTGAAAGTAGAAATTCTCTTTGCTCTTTCTGAAAAATAAGCAAATGTCTTCTAGGTTCTCATTTTTTCCTATATTTTGACTATTTTATCTCTCTGATATTAAAAAAATATATTGGTGGGGGGAAATTTTTGAAAAAATTTTCTTCTGTGAGAGGGTTATTGGCTCAAGTAACATAATATATTTCCACTGAATGGGTAAGTCCTAATGTGATTTCCAGAGTGTGTTGGTACTTTATGTAGGTTTCCTAGATTAGCTAAAAAATCTTTGTCTCTCAAGGATATGGACTACCCAAGTAGTAAAACTGTGGAATTCTAGACTTTGTTCTCTTTGGCATATACAATTAGACTACAAACTAAGGAATCCACACTAAAAAATACAATTATCTAAAATGGGTGTTACATTACAGAGAGTTTAATATAATTATTAGGATGACCCTGTGCAACAGTTGAGAGAGCCTTTGAGTGTGGATGACATTCAAATCCATTCAAGTCTCAACTACAGTGTGGTGCCACCTGGTGGTACTTGTCAGATTCAGTTTAAATATTAATAGATTTTTGGCTCTAGGGGTTATTAGAGTTTCTAGAACAGTGTCAGTCATTCCATGAGTCTTCCTGTTAATTGCCCATATCTCTAAGCCCAAGTGGAAGAGACCTCAACAGAACACTGGAGTTCCTGGGCCCACTTCTGTCTCCCATCTCTTCCTAAGTCTGGGTTGCCTGTTGTTTACCCACTTGCACTGTTCATCCACTCCAACTGCCCCTTTATTTCCCTCCACAGAAGGTAAACACTCTAGCTTCCCTAGGTTGAGAACTGGATATGGGATGAAAAAGGAAGTTTATCTCTGATCTTATTATGTCAAAAACTTTATTATAATAAGATTAATTATTGGGGCAGGTAATTGTATATTCTCAATCCAAACTCCAAACTTGCAATGGTAAATGTACTAGAAATGATGACATGATTGCAATGGTTCCTTAGGCAAATATTCCTATTTAAAAAATATATACAATTTTTACTCCTCTAAAGTTCACTTTTCCAAAATGAGCATTTTTCTTTCTATTAAGTCTCCAGGTATAAAACCAGCTAACTCTAGATCTTAACTATAAGCTTCCGCTTACCCCCAAGAAAGTTATTTACCACTTGGTTTCTTTGGGGGCTCATTTGGAAGATGAAACAAAACAGTGTCACCACAAACCATCCTTTTGGATTACTACTCGCAGCAAATCTCCTCTTAATATGCCCTCTCCTCCCCTCCTAGCCACTTATGAGATTCATAGATTGTCAGGTTTTCTCTTTCATTAACTTTTTCTCTTCCTGTTTGCTCCTCCCCAACTTTTATTTTCAAATAAGAGCAAAGGACACTGTACATTTAGTTAGAAGTCAGTGAGAAAAATTCAGGTCAATGTAATATTAAAAACACCTGTGCTTATCTTGCTGTTGTTATCACTTGGTTTAGACTACTCTACCCCCCTCTCCCTGTGCTTACCTTACATGTAGCAGGCTGTCAGTGTCCCAGCTTACCTTCTTTGCCATGGTGTCATCAGTTATTTCAACTACTAGAATATATATGCTCTATATATGCTCACTCTATATATGCTCACTTCCCTGAAATTTAGTAACCTGGTTATTTTTTTCTTACCAACATACATGCTTTTTGCTATTGTTTAAGGCTATTTCATGTTTATGTTTATGTTTAAGGCAATGATGAGCTGTCAACATGTGAGAAAGAATTGACTAATGCAACAGACATACAACTTACTTTCATCTATGAAACTTCTGGTGTTATTAGAAAGAGTATATCCATGAACATTATTAAAGAATGTTATTTTACGTGAAGTATTCAGAAATATTTCCTACACTTTGAATGTTTAAGAAATAATACTTACGTTGCCATTTTCAAATTAAACTTGTCACAAAATCCCAGAGGTAAGCTTATGCGATATTTTTATAAGATAAATACAAGCAGACTTAGTATAAGAGCACTATATTCTGACAGTTTATTCTTCTGGGATGGAATAATGACTATGCATAAAAAACTCTCCCAAGTACCAAGATACACTACCTGAATAGAAGCTGAATTGCAGTAGTACTGTGATAACTACTCTATATAAGAAGCAGATTCATTTAGTGTTTTAAAGCATAAAGTCTGGGAATTAGATTTAATGTGTTTAAATTACAGCTCTGAGACATACTATAGATATTATCTGTCAGATCTTAGAAGGTTATTAATTTTTTTGTATCTCCTTTGATTTTCTCTGTCCAATGTGCCAAATAAGGGTTATTGTGAGGATTAGGTGACTTAATGAGTAAAAGCATGTGGACCATATGTGTTTACTATTATTATTACACAAGATAAAATATCATGTATGTATTGTTGCCAATTTTGTTATTATTATAACAATATTATTGCTTTATATAAACATCTATCTATCATCTATATATACATATATAGTAACAATGTTATAACATATATGATTATATGCCAAAGTACAGAATGTATCCTTCTTCTTCTTCTTCTTCCTCTTTTTTTTTTTTTTTTTTTTTGGAGTCCTAACAGTACTTGAATATCACTTCCCTAGGCAACAGTACAGTGCACTTATCATTCATTTGTTCAAAATAGAATGCCATTGTCTTTCATGAGGACCCAGGAGAGCACCAGCCAAGGGTCCCTTCACATGTGAATGTGTGTGTTCTCAAAAAATCCATTTGTAGCAAGCATTTGGTAGCAGGTATTTTACTTCTCTGCCTTTTTTGACAAAAGACATTGCATTTGGGTGCCGGAAGTGGTTGTCCCAGGTCACTCAGTTAATTGGGATAAAGGCCCCTCTGTCTTGTCATAAAATACAGTTGGCCAGTCACAATCCCTTCTACTTAGTGACCACAAAGTCTTTCTATGGAGAAAACACCATCAGAATTCCACAAGGTATTACCATGGAAATAGTACATCAAAACCGTTCTATTCAATTGTATTTGAGCAACAAAGCTATAATTCTAAGAGCCATGTATAGCTCTTGAGAAAAAAATTCTTACAAATTTTTGAGTTTCGTCAATCATCATGTTAATATTACTATCTGGTATCACCAGAAAAAATAATTGATGTTTTCATCATAATATATATACAAACAACAAGGAAATACATGCAATGTTTATCAAGTTTTACAGTGAAAATCAAAACAGGGAGGAGAGAATTAGTAAATATGTGAATACTTTGAATATATTGATTTGCATGCATTGACCACTTCTTTCTGGGGTAATTTGAAAAGTGAGCATTTTCAGGTTGGGAAAAATGAAGTGTAATAGCTTCAGAGTGGAAATTAATTTTGAACATTTACAGAATAGGGTGAGGATATTCATTCATTTGAATTAATGTTGTACAAAGTTCAAGTAAAAATTTAAATCTAAAAATAAAGAGGAAAATAATTTTCTATTTAATTATCATGCATATAATATATATGTATGTATATATATGTATATATATACATATGTATATGTATGTGTATATATATATATATATATATATATATATAGAGTGTGTATATATATATATATCAGTGTTACATACTAAGTGCAACCTTTAACAAACTCTAGTGAAAAGTCCCATTATTGTGAGAGAGAGAGAGAGAGAACACTCTCTTGGAAATTACCCTGGGATTTATACAGCTTGTAAGTAAACCACAATTGTGTAAAAACATCAAAGGATAGAATATTTATAATACAGTGACATCTATTAATAGGATGGCAATTTTTCTGCTTATGCTATCTTTATTAAACTTGATAAGTAAGTATTTTGCTTACTGAGATGTTGTAGAGATTATAATTGAATTATTTGGAATAATAGTACTATGGAAATTTAAAGTATCTTAATAATAATTTTTTAAAAGCCTATCACGTAAACCATTTCAGAAACTAGCTTAGCAAACCTATAACATTAACAACAATTCTAATTAAGTAGAGCAACACATGTAACAGCTTTGTTACTCAATCTCTAGCTAGGGGCATTTCCAAAATTTCTCAAGCTTTTTTTGTTGAAAATATTTCTAAAAAAAATAAATAGTGTATCTTTTTTGCAAAATAATAGAAACAAGATTGTTCCAGGTTTTAGGATCAAGTAATAGTACAGGGTCACCATTATTACTAATCTTTAAATAATAGATTTAGAACTAATGGTGATAATGGTGACCTTGTACTATTATTATATGTTATATAAATAATATATATAAGCGATTTATGTGAGTAATTTCTTACATATAATTTGTTTATATAAACTTTTCCTATATATGTATATATGTAAATTGTTGTCATTCTTTCTGTGTGTGTGTGTGTGTGTGTGTGTATAAACCTTCTTTCTCTTTCTGTGTGTATATATATAATTTCTATAAACGCATAAAACATACCGGGTAGAAGCTTAAACAGACTAATATTCTTTTATTTTCATTTATTTTATTTTATTTTTAAGTAATCTCTATACCCAGAATGGGGCTGGAACTCACAACCCCTAGATCAAGAGTCTCATGGTCTACCATCTGAGCCAGCTAGGGGCCCCTAGACTGACTATATTCTTTAATGAGTAAAGATCCTGATACTCAGACCTTACGCAGATTAATTGCATCGGAGACTCTAGAATGGAAACCAGACATCAGTGAATTTAAGACTCCTCATATTTGAGAACCACTGTACTTAAACATAACTCAAAGTTACCTGCAACATCAAACAAACCCTTAATGTTAGCTTATTTTGTTGCCATTTTCCTGTTAATAGTTTGATTGGAACTTCCAGCTAATCAAGGTTTTATTGTAATGAATATAATGGCTTACATTTTAGACACTTTTTGTTTGTTTCTCCAGGCCCATTACTAGCAAAAGGTAGATTCGAAGTAGTTACAAGTGCCTAATTATGGGTATTATACTTCCCATATAAATAACAGAAACAGAACACCTGTGGAAGTTTGATTTAATATTTAATACCTAATTATCTTTCAATTTTCAGCTTAATTTCAATATTGTTTAGTTCATTTATTCCTGTGATATAGATGCTTTCAAAATTTAGTGGCTTAAACAACAAAGATTTTGATTTCTCATAAATAGATTTCCCTGGTGGTTCTTCACTTCCTTTCACTTGCGCTCATGCACACTCATCCATTTAGATGAAGACTAGAAGAGCCACATTCTATTTACCAAAACAGTTTACATGTCCAGCCCATGCACAGGAGAATAGACAAATAGACTCCACCTTTTGATGGTGAGAACAGCAAGCTGCAATGTCATGTTACAAGGTGTACGATTAGTTGGGAAATATTATAATGATTTACCACAAATATATATGCTCAAATACTCAGACACTCAGTTTGCCTACATGTTCAAATTTGCCTATGCACAGATCAACCAATTCTGAAAGCAAAACTTCACTCAATCCCCCAATAACATGAGAATCCAACTGATGCATTAGTGGTCCAGCACTTCTTCCATTCTTCTTTTAGAATTATAGTTATCTATTTTGTGCTCAAAATATGCACGTGGTGGCGATTTCATCTGTGAAAACTTGGGGGACTTATTATTAATCATTATAACTGAGTACAGATCCTTTCTCAGCATGACTCATAAATATCTTTGAGTTTTAAAGCTCTTTATAATAATATTAATTTAATCTGTAAAATGACATTGCTTGCAATAAATTCCATTTACAAATCTGAATAGGCAATGAATAGAAAGTGGTAGTGTCATTGCAAATTTTTGATGGAGAATGAAAAACAACGGAGCATTGGAAACCATGGAAATTTCTTCTTGCTTCTAAAAGATCCTGCAAAGCTGTGACACTAATGAAGATGGAGTTGGCTCAGATGGATTTGCCTATATGCCATTTACTGCCAAAGAAATTGTGATCTAACTAAAAATCTATTATTGATTATTCAATTTAGTGTTTGTATATTTAAATGTTATTCAGGTTAGAATCATGTTGAAGTTTGGGTTTCCCATCTTAGCACACTGCTGCTGTGGCTAACAACAAAAATGTTAAAATAAAATCATCTTCAGAGTATGATATGGCCATTGGAGGGCTGTTTCCATTTTGTGGGTCATGGCTTCTTCTTAATATCTGATAATGCAATTATGTTTCAGCAAAGAATGAATCTTCTCCATAAAGTAGGTCATGCCCAGAATATTGATGATTTAAATAAAATAATATCACAGCCTTAAAAGGGTCTTCATTTAGAGATGGTTTTTGCCATGTAAAATATTATTCAAAAATAAGATCTTATCTCCCTCCACCAGGAAGAAATGTGTAAGAGTAAGGATTTGGTCTCAAATTGTTGAGTGATAATGTTGTTGAAATTGAACTAGCTTTTTTTTTCTTTCTATATTTTACAGCATAACAGTGAAACAAAGGAATTGTTTTTCAGAAACAAAGAAGTGTCTTAAAACTACTCAACACAATTTGAATCTTTCCTGAAACTTGATCTACATATTTCCCGGCAGTGTATTTTTACCAACCTTCAAACTAAACTTCTTTGTTAAATGTATGACTTGATGTCGGATATGAAACTACTGTAAGTACTTTCCCTTTTAAATTTCAGTTGTCAAGTCACGTTATCTAGTTTATACTTCTCTGAATTATATTCAGTGCTTTCCCATTCTTTGCTAACACAACATCTCATAAAATCACATAGGGTAACATAATATGACAGTTAAATTTAAGAGACCTTTTATTTTATTTGAAATTCAACCAATGTTCCAATTTAATGGCAATAGATGATTAGAGAAGAAATGACATCCTCATTTCAGAGATATTTTTACTCCAATGTATTTTTTTTTTTAATTTTTTTTTCAACGTTTTTTATTTATTTTTGAGACAGAGAGAGACACAGCATGAACGGGGGAGGGGCAGAGAGAGAGGGAGACACAGAGTCGGAAACAGGCTCCAGGCTCCAAGCCATCAGCCCAGAGCCCGACGCGGGGCTCGAACTCACGGACCGCGAGATCGCGACCTGGCTGGAGCCGGACGCTTAGCCGACTGCGCCACCCAGGCGCCCCTACTCCAATGTATTTTTAATGCTCTCATGTCTTTTATTATTTTGACAGGTTTTCAGAAACAGTTTCAGAAGCCCTTGTTTGGGGCCTGATTTTTTCCAAAGAGAGATATTTAAGTTTCATGAGCACACTATTGTAATATATGATACTATTGAATGAAAACATTCTTAAAAGGTAATTTAAATATTTACATTGTTGATAAAACCTTCTAGTGACAACACCTGCAAAATAACTAGGAGGCAAATGACTTTCTCTACTCAATAGCATGCAATCTGAACCAGAACTCACCAATAATGATATTGAAAAAGTTCTGATGACACAGTGATGGCACTTACTGAAAAGGGGTCATGATATGTAAGCATATGATAATATATCTGATAATTAGAAGCAAAAGACAAATCAAATAACAAAAGATGCATACACAAGATCGGATGTTGATTTAAAAAAAATAATATACTCTTCTTCCTGGACATTTTAAGTGTCTTAGAAGATATGATCTCTAAATAAACAATGCTTTCATGGGAAAACAAACACACCTTGGTACTTTTCAGGGAGTATTTTATACATTGCAAATTCTAGAAACAAAGTGGATTCACATGTATTGCACCACGTGATCCTCACAAACATCTGCAACTCCATTGATTTCTCCTGTTAATCAATGGAAAACATGAAGATCTCCAAGATCAACTGGCTTCTATTTTCCACAAAATCATGTGGCAAAGTCCCAATGATGATTTCAGGTTGCCGCTTTACCACAGGTAAAGTGCTGTCTTTAGTGACATGTGCTGGTCTGACCCTCTTCTCCAAGCGCATTATCCTGGACTCATGACTAACCAAAACTCCAAGAGGTTTTTGTTTGTTTGCTTGTTTGTTTTAAATGTTTTCAATTTATAGCACTTGTGCTTACATTTTGTGTGTAGGTCTCTCTGCCTTCTAATGCAGTAAAATTTAATGCAGTAAAATCGTAAGTACTGAAAATTTATAAAGAGAAGCCATGAACTTCTTTTAGCAGGTGCAGTTGGGCGGAGACAGATCCTATAGGTCAAAAGAGCCATCAGAGCAATACAGGGCTAAAATATTATCTGCTGTTTACATAACAGCCTCTAAGGAGTTTAAAGCACGTTACAAATCCAATTTGACTAAACCCAGTGAAGGGTGTGGAGCTCTGCAGAGAACTGCAAATGATCACTGCCCTCATTTACCATCTCCACTACACTGAAGAGGGACTGTGCCTTCTACTCGAGTATCATAAATCTGTGACACAGCTCAGGCTGGTGCAACACGATCGAAAGCTGAGGAATGAGGCAGAGAAAGACAATGGAAAGAGGGAAGAAGCTAAAATTATTAAAAGGAAAAAAAACATTGTCTCCTTGCCTCACTAAAGCCTTCCAAGGTCTGGTCTACCCCGACCACATGTCTGACACTGCTGCTCCTCTCTCTCCATATCTGTCATGTTTAATGTTTGAATGTATTAAATCATGGCAGCTGGTCATTTTAAAGTTTTGCCCACTTTATCAGGAGACTAACATCCCAATAATGTTCATAGTTTTAGGGGGACGGCTTCCAATTCTACCAAGGTTTATCTTTTTTAGTTTTTCTCTTCAAACTTAATTGCTTAAGTTTGAATATATAAATTCATAAATATAGTAGCTATCTTTTCAGGAGCACCTCTACAGTGACAGCCACTCTTAAGGTGCGATTTTCCTCCTTATATGATTTACTCCTCATTACAAACTTACAAGTATTCGTGTACAAATATGATTGAATAGTATTCAACCTCAAAAAAGAAGGAAATCCCGCCATATGCGACAACATGGATGGACGTGGAGGACATCACGCTAAGAGAAACAAGCCAGATACAGAAGGACAAATACTGCATGATTCCACATATATGAGGTATCTAAAATAATCAAATTCATGGAAGCAAAGAATATAATTGTGGTTTTTAGGGGTTGAGGGAGAGCAGAAATGAAGATTTGCTGGTCAATATGTATAGAATTTCAGTTATGGGAGATGAATAAGTTCTCATGAGCTACTATGCAACATCATGCCTATAGAAAACACTTAAAAATGTGCGAGGGTAGAGCTCATGTTAAGTGTTATTACCACAGTAAAAGAAACATAAAAGGAAAAATAGACTCCATGCTCATTTTAGTTATGAAGAAGCAGAGATTCAGAGATGTCAAAGAAATGTGCCAGGGTTATAGAGATGGTAAGTGGTAAAGCAGAACACACTGTTATCATTCATGGTTCTCAAGACAAATATGAGCAGAAACTGCAGATGGAGATTATAATATTATCTATTAGCTATATGATACATAATATTATTATATATACAAAATATATATATAGAGAGAGACTTGAAGGAGTTGACTTGTGCGATTTTGGGGTCTGGCAAGTCCTAAATTCACACTGGAAGGCAACTGGCTGGAAACTCGGGTAAAATTTGAAGTTGCAGCTTAAGTCCTAAATCTACAGGTCAGGACATCAGGCTGGAAACTCAGGAAAGGATGTCTACATTACAGTTTTGAGGAAGAATTCCTTCTCTGGAAAACCTCAGTTTTTGCTTTTAAGGTTTTGGACTGATGGGATGAGTGAGGTCTACCCACATTTTTGCAGGTGATCTCTCCTACTTAAGGTCAAATGTGACTTGTATCTACAAAATACCTTCACAGCATCATCTAGAGAGAACTTGACCAAGCAGCACTGAGTACCATTTCCTAGCCAGGAAATGGTTTTAGTTGACACATAAAATCAACTGTCTACAATACCTAAAACCCCAAACCATGTGCTGAACAGTCACATGGCAATGCTTTCAATATCTGAAATTTTTGGAGTTCAATATCTTACCTATAATTATGTAATATAAGTTGTTGGCATTCCAATTACCTATTTACTTCAATGCATTTTTATTATGTAGTAAATATGTGTGTGTATGTGTACATATATGGATACATATATACATATATATGTATATACTAACCAATTTAGACTGAGACTAATAGTTGGCCAATCAGAATTAACAAAAAGTAATAAATAATAATTATTTTTTTTAAAAATGTTAACACATTTTAAAGCAAAGAAGGTGTAGTTTACATAAATTTCATTAATTAGCAATTTATACTATTTTGGTGATTAATGCTGTGTAAACTTTTTATGTTAAATAATTCTGTAAATCAAACCTCTCTACCTACATATTTCTTGACCTTTTTAATAATCTATGTGCCATGTAAGTGGCACCAATATTTTCCCCCCTCAGGTTGATGCACAGAACCACAAATTAAACTTGATATTCACCACGTGTGGTATTACATTATCTCAGACACTGTGTCCCCTTTGAAAACCACAGTGGAGCAGAGATGTGCAAAACAGTAGTCTAGCTTGTTATAGGTATTCGCTGCTATTTGGTCATGTACACTCATCCAAAATTTGCTCTGATTAGTAAGTGCCTGTAACTTTTATTTTGGTAAAGCTTCATTCTGCTGATCTCCTAAAATGGATCAAATCTAAATCTATGGCAGATAAGATCACTACAATTTTTCTTTGTAACCCGAGGGAGAAAAATACTCTAATTTTTTTTTATAAAACTTCTGCTTGTGGAGACTTTTCTATAAAATTAAATTTATCAAAAATGTGTTTTCCCCAAAACAACGTTTGTTGAAATGTACGATTTTCAGATCACATTTTGTTTAGATATTTTATAAATAAATGTCCCTAAGTAATCTGTAAAGCAGATTTTGTATCAGATTAATGCTTTAGAAATGAATTTGGTGGCATTCTAATTATAATTAATACCGTACTTAATATATTACAATAACTACTTTAATTCCCTTAAAAACTTGTTAATATTTTTATTAAAATTGAGAGAAAAATCTTCAAAGCTGTCAATAGTCAGAAAGACATTTGCTACCATAAGTGACTTCTATGATAATTACAAAAATGTGGACCTTAAAATATTATGTAAATTTTATTAAGTGACAAAGTCACACAGGTTTTGAGAAATTACACCACAGTTGCTCATTAACAGGTCTACATTAATGTAAATCTCTTTAAAGATTTATTTTCTCATTGTTTTGAAGAACAGTAACTTTACTGATATATTAATGACCTAATTGTGACTAGCTGATCCCATTTTCATTTGAAGGATCGTTCCCTTGATCCATTCAATAAATACTGTATATGGGAAAACGGAATTTGGATTGATGGGCAAGAGTTGTAATCAGCACGCACAGATTTATGGGTTGAGGGAATAATGTGATTATGCAAAGAAAAATGAAAAGATGTTTATGGGCCATTGAAGAACAACACAGAGTATTTGTGTTTAGTATGTCATGACTATGGAAGGTAGCAGGAGGAATTGTATGAAATTCTCATTGTCTTGTACGTGTACAGGAGACAGAGTACTAGAAGTCTGTGTGTTGTGCCTTTATTTTCTTTTGTCAGTGACAGAATAAGATGGACTGGTGAAGCAGCAGAATCTTTGGAAATTCTCCAGATTCATATTTCTAAACAACATTAGTCCCCAGCAGTATGATTTTTGTAGGATTACATTGTTCTATAAATCGTTGTCCAGGGGGATTCAGGAGCCAAAAATTAGTATTATCTGACAATTCCTGAAGCAGATAATCACCAAAATAATTTGAGTTGAATATCCTGACATCAAACAAATTATTTAAAAGTTAATGGATGAAGTTGGAATTGAAATTGTCTCGACATGAGATGTAATCATTGTATAAAAGAAGACAAAAAATGGCGTAACACAAAGATGAATAAATTTGAGGACTAATATATATATTAGTATACGTATATATTTAGGATTTAGACAAATAAAATCATCTGTGTAATTCCACAGTAGACCTTTTCTCCTTTTTCAGCTAGATTCGATGTCCCTTGTCTAAAAGTACCCAACAGAGATGAATTGGCATACTAAGAGTTCTGCAGATATGAAAAATGGATTCAATTTTTATATCAATTAGCTAATCAACAGCAATTAAGATTGCAATTAGTGAAGTGCCAACTTCAAAAACTGTAGAGCTTAGGCTCTCTTGGAGTAAACTGACAGTAAAGTGTGTTGCCTCTTCAGAGTTTATTGGACTTCATCAAATTTGCTGATATAACCAAACTCACCTGAATGAACTATAAAAATTGATTATCTGTGAACACTTTATCCTGAAATGTGGATTTGTGTGTGATTTTGAAAACTAGGGAGAGTTTGTTGGAAAGTTGAACTTCATCTTTGCTAGTTGCTTCTTTTTATTTTTGACATTTTTATTGACCCAAATGTAAAGCAAACAAAGTTTGCTAATATTTTATTCTGATTTACAAGCTTCACAATAGGTTTCAAAATTGTTTCCTGCTAGATAGAATATTTTAACTAGTAATTTTTAACTATTAAAAAATGTGCATTTCCCGTCAATAACTAGATGAAATTTTGTTTTCCATAAGGAAGTTCATATGACTTCATTACAAGTGAATCTGATGTTTTCAGAATTTCCTTAGAAAAATGTCTCTGCATCTTGTCATCCTAATTCGTAATTGTTAGCTCATTATATTGACTCCCTGAGATAACAGTGACATGGAAACCTATCTTTTGCTAGCATATAACATAGGCCAATTTGAAAACAACTTGATTCCCATGTAGGTGATTTGTACTAGTAAAAAGTGTAAACATAAGGGATATGTTAAATTAGTTTTTCACTTTGAGATGGGCATTCAAATAGACATAAAATGAATACCTGGCACTTCTGTTTTCATAAAAATGGACTGTCAATGGCACTAATATTATTCAAAATTGGGAATTCAGTTTGAGTTTATAGTTCCACTATTTAAGAAAGTACATCCCCAATGGCTAAGATAGCAATCTCAACAGTTAGAGACAGATGGGGCTAAGTCTTGCTTGTATTGCCACATCTTATATAGGGTTAAGAGGGTTGCTTTTTATGTAGCAGGAGATCACAATGCTACCTGGATCTTAGGGTTCCTGAGATGATCATATAAAATGATATGTATCACTTACCAAGCCCACAGTAACTCCTAAAGACTTTTCTCATGCTTTCCTTCCAATACCCCCTTCCAGCTCACCCTTATTCCCCAGTCTAGACAGGATGAAGTATGAGCTCGTTGGCAAACCATGTCCTGAACTTGCCCACATTTACACCTTTGCTGAGTCACCAACCACCACCCAAGTTGCCTTCTCCTAGTTTCCCCTTTTAAAAAACTACCTACTTTTTAGAGCAATGCTTAGATGTCCTTATTTATGAAATCTCACCCAATTTCCCCAGCCTAATGTTCTGGCTTTCTATGAAATTATGTTGCCTCTTTTTACACATTTCATATTTTTCCTGGGATTATATGAATTTGTGAGTGTGAAGTTTTAACTTCTTATAAGTAAACATGGATATACAAAAAACAAAAATCAAACCATTATAAAGTAGTAATTATGTTTATTCGTCTATATCTTGTCTTTCTGTCTCCATCGCTCCACCCATCAATCCATATTATCACTAACTTTGCTTTTTCTCATTCTTCTTTTGCTCATTTTCTCTCTTACAAGTTTGTTTCCTACATGTCCATTAAATTTCCCCACCTATAGTCTCTGCACTGGCTGTTTTCTCTATTGTGGATTATATTTATCCCAGATGCTTAACAGACTGAGTCTTTCACCTCTTTCAAGACTTTTTTTTTTTTTATTTTTTAACGTTTATTTATTGTTGAGAGAGAAGGACAGAGTGTGAGCATGGGAGGGGCAGAGAGAGGGGGAGACACAGAATCTGAAGCAGGCTCCAGGCTCGGAGCTGTCAGCACAGAGCCCGACGCAGGGCTTCAACCCACCAGCTATGAGATCATGACCTGAGCAGAAGTCGGACGCTTAACTGAGCCACCCAGGAGTCCCTATCCCTTTTAAATCACTACATATGGACTTTTTTTTTTCCTTAGCACTAACTACCTTCCAGTTTATATTACTCATTTATTGTGCTTATTGTGTATTTTTATGTAATCACGCTATAACACAAACCTTGTGAATGTTGTTAGTGTCTAAAAGAGAAACTTAATTACAGAGACACATATAAGATTTGTGCATGGTGTGTGGCGGTAGTTTCTTTATTCTCATTGCTGAGCAGTATTCCACTGAATGGGTACAATACAATAGTTTATCTATCTTATTCTATTGGTGAAGGTAGTTATTGTTAATTTGGGGTTATTTCTAATTTTTGACTTTTAATGAAGCCAGAATATGGTTCATTGAAAATATCAACAAATTAATGAAAACTTAGCTAGAATAGCCAAATTATGGAAAGAGCCTAAATGTCCATCAACTGATGAATGGATAAAGAAATTGTGGTTTATATACACAATGGAATACTATGTGGCAATGAGAAAAAATGAAATATGGCCTTTTGTAGCAACGTGGATGGAACTGGAGAGTGTGATGCTAAGTGAAATAAGCCATACAGAGAAAGACAGATACCATATGGTTTCACTCTTATGTGGATCCTGAGAAACGTAACAGAAACCCATGGGGGAGGGGAAGGAAAAAAAAAAAAAAAAAGAGGTTAGAGTGGGAAAGAGCCAAAGCATAAGAGACTGTTAAAAACTGAGAACAAACTGAGGTTTGATGGGGGGTGGGAGGGAGGGCAGGGTGGGTGATGGGTATTGAGGAGGGCACCTTTTGGGATGAGCACTGGGTGTTGTATGGAAACCAATTTGACAGTAAATTTCAATTATTAAAAAATAAAAAATTAAAAAAAAATAAAAAAAATAAAAAATAAAAATAAAATAAAATAAAAAAAAAAAAAAAAAAAGAAAACTTAGCTAGAATAATTGTATTAGAAAGAGGAAGAACACAAATTGTCATTATCAGTAATTGAAGAAGGGTTAAAAAATCCTAAAGACATTAAGAGAATGAAAAGAAGTAAGTGCACAGTTTTTAACCAGCCAACTTGGCTACTTAGAACAAATTAAAAGAACTTTGCAATTGTGAGTTAGACAAAAAATTTTTAGATGTTACAAAAAAAAAAACCCACTAACACACAAACAAAAATGATAAATTTGAGTCTACCAAATTAAAACCATTTGATCTTCAAAATATAAAATGAAATACAGGAAAAAGCAAGTGTCATAATGGGTCACATAATTATATGACGCAATACATATAACTGACATAGGACTTGTAACCAGACTATATAGTCACTTCTTATGCCTTCATAATAAGGAGGACAAAAACTTGAGAGTATGTTAGCAAAAGATATGCAAAAGCATTTCAAAACAGTGATAGCGTAATGCTGTGAACACATGAAAAGATGCTGAAAATCATTCGGTCATTAGGGAAGTGTAATTTAAAACCACAATGAAATACACATATATTAAAATAGCTAAAAATACAAAGTAGGCAATAGTTAAGTGTTAAATTAATTACACAAGGAAGCTGTTAGACTGAGGTAGTTCTAATGCTGTGGCTACTTATCTAAGCAAAACAAAATCTAATCCTGTAAGTGCCTCAAAGCTACAAAATCAAAATGCTTAGGACAGTCAATCACAAACAGCCAATGAGGCTTTAAGCTATAGGTCATCAAATAATTTCTTTTCTGCTTCTGTACTATTTCTATGTAAGTTTTTCTTGCAGCTCCTATCAGTGGAGCCCTCCTAATCACTTCCAGTTTGGCACTGCTCACTTAGAATAGATATTGGCTCAAATAAAATCTTATAAATTTTAATATGCCCTAGTTTATCTTTTAACGCAAGTATTGGTGAAGATGTGGAGGAAATGATACTCCAATAATCTGCTTAAGAGAATGTAAAAGTATGTGGTCTCTTTAAAAAGCACATCAGCATGAATGAATCTCTGAATTGCTATACCAAATGCAGGGAACAAGGCACAAAAATTTTAGACATGTTAAATGCTAGAAAATGCACACCAATTTTTGGCACAAATATGACAAAAAGCAGATTGGTTGTGCCTGGGACCAGATGTGGGTAAATAACAAACTGTAAAGTGTCACAAGGAATCTTTTGGAGATTGTGGGAGTGTCTTATATCCTTAGTAGTGGTTGTTGATGTGTGTGTGTGTGTGTGTGTGTGTATCTATATATCTATATCTATATCTATATCTATATCTATATATATAGATAGATAGATATAGATATATATCGCCATCAAAACTCATTGAATTGTACAACTGAAATGGATGTAGTTTATTTTATGCGTATTTTCACTCTCAATAAACTAATAAAGTAAATAGTTGCCCCAAGCAGGTGGGATATCCTCAAAAATATTGAGGGAAAAACAAGAAGGAAGGAAGGAAAAAAGAAAAAGAAAGAAGGAAGGAAGGAAAGGGAAAATAAATGAAAAAGGAAACAAAGAAACTCAGAAATGGAAACTGGCCATTTGATTCTATTTTTTTTTTAATTTTTTTTAATGTTTATTTATTTTTGAGACAGAGAGAGACACAGCATGAGCAGGGAAGGGGCAGAGAGAGAGGGAGACACAGAATGTGAAGCAGGCTCCAGGCTCTGAGCTGTCAGCACAGAGCCCGACGCGGGGCTCGAACTCACGAACTGTGAGATCATGACCTGAGCCGAAGTGGAACACTTAACCGACTGAGCCACCCAGGCGCCCCTGATTCTAATCTAATCTCATGTTCAATCTGTCTCCTCTGACACCTCATGGGCTTTTTATTAGAAAAAATATTTTTAATTTTTTTTGTTTATTTATTTTTGAGAGGGAGAGAGACAGTGTGTGAGTGCACGAGGGGCAGAGAGAGAGGGAGACACAGAATCTGAAGCAGGCTCCAGGCTCTGAGCTGTCAGCACAGATTCCAACACGGGGCTTGAACTCACAAATTGTGAGATCAGGACCTGAGCTGAAGTCGGACAGTTAACCAACTGAGCCACCCAGGTTCCCCTAGAAGAAATATTTAACTGCAAAATTGGTTCTATAATTACCCTCCAGCCAGATGTCACCAGAAACATATCCGTAATTGTTATGTTTATTAATTGTGTGTCAAGGGAAAGTGCTCACCCACAGAATATCTCAGTAAGAGGGTTAAAAAAAAAAAACTTATGAAAGGATTTGGACTCATTTTAGGTGATTTTTGTAGGGGAGAAGGGATTTAAGGAAGTGGGACTGTCAGAAAGTTGGAGTACAGGCATATATTGTCTTATTGTGCTTTATCTGCTGCACATTGCAGATACTTAATTTTTTACAAGTTGGAAGTAAATAGCAACCTTGCACTGAGCAAGTCTTTCCAACAGCATATCCTCACTTGGTTTCTCTGTGTCACATCTTGTTAATTTACATAATATTTCAACTTTATCATTATCATTATATTTGTTATGGTGACCAGTGATCAGTGATATTTGATGTTGCTATTTTAATAGTTTCAGGACACCACAAATTTTGCCCATATAATACTGCAAACTTAATAGATACACGTTGCTTATGTTCTGACTGCTCTACTGACCAGCCATTCCCCCATCTCTCTCCCTCTCTTTGGGCCTCCCTATTCCCTGAGACACAAGAATATTGAAATTAGATGAATTAAGAACTCTACAGTGGCCTCTATGTATTGAAGCAAAAGGAAGAATCACACATATCTCACTCTACATCAAAAGCTACAATTGATTAACTTAGTGAGGAAGGCATGTTGAAAGCCGAGATAGGCTGAAAGTTAGATCTCTTGTGCCAACAGCCAAGTTGTGAATACAATGGAAAGTTCTTGAAGGAAATTAAAAATGCTACTCCCATGAACACATGAATTATAAGAAGGCAAAACAGCCAGATTGCTGGTAGGGAGACAATTTTAGTGGTCTCATCAAACCAGCTACAATATTTCCTTGAGCCAAAGCCTAGTCCAGAGAAAGGCCCTAATTCTGTTCAGTTCTATAGAGGCTGAGAGAGAGGTGACGAAGCTGCAGAAGAAAAGTTTGAAGCTAGCAGATGTTGGTATATGAAAGAAGCCATCGTCATGGCATAAAAGTGCACAGTGAAACAGCAAGTGCTGATATAGAAACTTCAGCAAGTTATCCAAAATATCTACCTAAGATAATAAAGGTGGCCACAATAAGCAACAGACTGTTCAATGTAGACAAAACATTTGTATATTGGGAGAAGATGCCATCTAAGACTTCCATAGCTAAAGAGGAGAAGTCAATGTCTGGCTTCAAAGCTTCAAAGAACAGGGTGACTCTTTTATTATGGGTGAATGCAGCTGGTGACTTTAAGTTGAAGCCAGTGTTCATTTATCATTCTGAAAATCCTAGGGACCTTAAGAATTGCACTGTGTCTACTCTGCCTGTGCTTTATAAGTGAAAAAACAAAACCTAGATGGGCACATCTGTTTACAACATGGTTTATTAAATAGGTTAAGATCTACTGCTGAGGGGAAAACAAACAAACAAACAAAAAAGGTTCCTTTCAAAACACTGTTGCTCGTTGACAATGTACCTGGTCACCCAAGAGTTCTGATGGAGATATACAAGATTAATGTTCTCATGCCTGCTAACACAGCATCCATTCTGCAGCCCATGGATCAAGGAGTAATTTTGACTTTCAAGTCTTATTATTTAAGAAATAAATTTCCTAAGACTATAGCTGCCACAGACAGTGATTTTTCTGATGGGTTTGATTTGCTGCAATCTCGTGATAAAATTTTAACACATGATGGTTTCTTTTTATGGATGAGCAAAGATGGTGATTTCTTCAGATGGAGTCTACTCGTGGTGAAGATGCTGTGAAGATTGTTGAAGTGACAACAAAAGATTTAGAATATTACATTAACTTAGTTGATAAAGCAGTGGCAGGTTGTGAGAGGACCGACTCCTATATTGAAAGAAAAAAAAAAAAAGGTGAGTAAAATGCTCAAACAACATCACTTACAACAAATTAGTCATTTGTGAAAGGAAGAGCCAATCGATGCAGCAAACTTCATTATTGTCGTATTTTAAGAAATTGCCACAGACACCCCAACCTTCAGCAACTTTCACCCTGATCAGTCAACAGCCATCAACACTGAGGCAAGATCTTCCATTAGTAAAACGATTATGACTCACTGACAGCTCAGATGATGGTTAGCAATTTTTAGCAATAGAGTGTTTTTAAATTAAGATATGTACATTTGTTAGACATAATGCTATTGCACACTTGATCAACTACAATATAATGTTAGCTTTCATATTCACCAAATAATTCATTTGACTCACTTTATTGTAATACTTCATTGCAGTGGTCTGAAACTGAACCCACAATTTCTCCAAGGTACACCTGTAATTCCGTACCTGTTTATTTTAACAAATTTTATCTATTAGAAGCACAAGGTTAAAGCTATAATTAGTAAAGAGCCAGTAGTTACTCATATTCATCAGGATAAATGTATATTTAATTGTTTTGCATTTTCGACAATAGTCTTGTTTCTTTACGTTCAGACAAGATTATCGAGTTGCTTTGTCTTTGTCATATATATATATATTTACATTTTATTTATTTTTGATAGAGAGAGACAGAGCACAAGTTGGGGAGGGGCAGAGAGAGAGGGAGACACAGACTCTGAAGCAGGCTCAAGGCTCTGAGCTGTCAGCACAGAGCCCTACAAAGGGCTTGAACTCACAAATGGCGAGATCATGACCTGAACCAACCGACTGAGACACCCAGGCGCCCCTGCTTTGTCTTTGTCTTGATCCATCATGGTCACAGAGTGGCCTTTTTTGATATTTATGTTTCATGAAATTGTTTATGCTTAACAGGAGAGCACCTAGAACTAGAGGTGAGTGAGTGCTATGCTAGCTCACATCAATACCAAAGCCTGGCTGATTGTACTTGACTAGCTCATGGATGTTGGGGCTGCTTTTCTCTTTCTCAGATCAAAAAAACCCTTGGAAAAGTGTCTTCACAAAGGAAGGGGGGGAGTTTGTTTTTAGTGATATTTGAGACAAAACAATATGCAGGTATTAAATAATTTTATGAATAACTGTTTAATAATATACACATTCCTAGAAGTTGAAGAAGTGTATGATTTTAATGAAAATGAATTACCAAAATGGACTAAAAGTTTAGCCTGAATTGATTTCTCTACAAGTGGGCTAGACTAATCAGATTTTTTTTTCTGAAATTTGGAGTTTATCTGAGTAAAGTTTGTAGTCCTCCCATGTGCTTTGATCTAAAAAAGTTAGTATTTTTTAATGTTCATATTCTGCCATGTGAAGCAGGATATAGATTGAACTAAAATCTAATGAACAAAATAAACACATATCAAAAGTAAAACAAGAAGTAACTTCTTTGACTTCCTGATGTCTCTCTAGTTTCCATTCCCATTTCTCTTCATGATCCAGCTGCATTATTAGTCTTGACCTTCATGAGATAGCCAGTATCATTATTATATTCCCATTTTATTTGCCTAAAATAAAAAAAACTTTGTGTTTCTTGCAACAAACAATCCCAAGTAATTCAAGATTAAATATCACTTCACTGTAACTATAAATATTTAATACAGGAATGAAAGGATGTTATATATTGAGAACATATATTTATGTAATATATGACACTAAGAGGTTAAATAATAATCCCTGCTTTGGTAATTTTAATTTATGTCTCTCATTGTTCATTCTTTATCATAACAGATCTAAGACAGACATGCACTTCAGAAATAGCTAAAAAAGATTTTAAAGTTTCATGTTCTTGTGTCTAATACAAGATGTCATGAGTTTGAGTATCCCAGATTGATGCTTAGAAAGGGAGAAGAAATAAAAGGAAGGAGAGAAAATAAGTATATTTCTGTCATTAATATTAGACAAGTTTGAATTCAACAAAAGCATTAAATGATATAAAGGGAATATTTATCAAATTTATAATCTATAATAAAGATATAGCTTTCCCAAATTCATGTGAATCTAATAGAATAATATTAAAATTGGGGTGCCTGGGTGGCTCAGTTGGTCAAGAGTCCGACTTCGGCTCAGGTCATGATCTCACAGCTCATGAGTTTGAGCCCTGCATCAGGCTCTGTGCTGACAGCTCAGAGCCTGGAGCCTGCTTCAGATTCTGGGTCTCCCTCTATCTCTCTTTGCCCCTCCCCTACTCAAGCTCTGTCTCTCTCTCTCTCAAAAGTAAATAAATAAACATTCAAAAAATTTTAAGAAAAAAGAGTAGTATTAAGATGTAAAGTAGAACCTGAGAAAATATAGTAAAATTATGACACACTTCAATATATTAGAAGACTTTAAAATATTAGTCCAAATCCTTGAAAGTCTACCTAGTTAAAATATATGAGCCTATATATGGATATGTATATGAAAGATACTGTCTATTCTGTTGATAAAATATATATGTATATTAGTTCAATGTGGATGACAGACTCTAAGGTGACCCATGACCCCCTCTCGGTGTTCATGCCTTGGTCTAGTACCCTCCCCTTTCGTGTAGGTGGGAACTATAACTTGTTTCTAACCAATAGAATATGGCAAAGCTTATAGCATGTCATTCCCATAATTTTGTTACATCATACAAGATTTTGTTTTGGGAAGACTCTCACTCTTTTGCTGTCCTTGAAAGAGCTAGCTGCCAAGTTTAAGAAAGGGCCACATGGTTGAAAACCATGACGACCTCTAAGAGCTTAGGTGGCCCTTGGTTAACAGCCAGCCTAAATCTGAAGCTCTCAGTCCTGTAACCTGAAAATGAATTCTGCCAACAGCTTAAGTGAGCTTCAAAATTGACTCTTCAGTGACCCTCCGCCTAAAAACCCATCCCAGCTGATATTTTTATTACAGCCTGGCGAAACCCTGAAGCCAACAACCTAATTAATCCGTACATCCACTCCTGACCCATAGAAACTGTGGGAAAATAAACGGGTATTGGTTTAAGTTGCTAAGTTTGTGGTAACTCGTTACACAATAGAAAACCAATATAGGTGATTCTGTAAAAAGTATATACAAATGTAGAAGTGGTATTAGAACTGTAAGTGGGTGAAGACTGGAAGAATTTTCAAGAGCATGATAGAGAAAACTTAAGGTGCCTTGAGCAGATTGTTAGGGAAAATCTTCAGATAAAGATACGGTGGGTGAGGGCTCCGAAGGAAGTAAGGAACATGTTATTAAAAACTGGAGTTAGAGGGATTCTTGTGATGAAGTGACAGAATACTTAGTGCAGTTGACTCCTGCAGTTACACAGAAGGCAGAACCTGTAAGTGGTAAACTTGGTCATATACCTAATCAGATTTCCTGGAAAAGTATTAGAGATGGTCACTCTTCCTGCTGCATATAGACACATGGAACATGAGAGAGATCAACTGAGGCAGGAAATGTTAAGTAAATGAAAATGAGGACACAGGACTTCTACAAAGCCTAAGGACATTGTCTTTCAGGTATTTCGGCAGGACCACACATCTGGAAAAGATATGTGAGTGTGACTTTGCTCTAACGGAGTGGACTTCAATAAAATAAATGTGAGACATATAAAGTTCTTGATTAAATTATTTTAGTAGAAACAATGCCAGCTTGGACTAAAATGTAAATAGAGAATACAAAATGAAAGGTGATTATTCGACACCCCACAATTCTGTCTTTCTCCAAATATTTATTTTAAATAAATTATGTTCTATCTCTAATTATAAATATATTTTAAAACATAACAGTCTGAGTTATTAATTTTAAAAGTATATTTTTCTTTCAAATGAAAAATACACACACACACAGATATATATATAGATATATAGATATATAGATATATAGATATATATAGAGAGATATATATACACACACACACACCTGATGCTTTCAGTTCTATTTTGTCTTTTCCAAAAAAGTTATATATAATTAATTGCTTTTTTTTAATTAATATTAATTAAAAATATATTTTACTCTACTACATTTGCCTTGGTTTGGTAATTTTTTTCCTGGATTCTTGAGAAGATGTGTGTATGCACAATTTGTTTTATAAATAGATTTAATTAAGATCATAAATCTCTCATATGTTGCCACCACACTTTTTAACCTGTAAATTATTTTGACAATAAATTAAAGTTTCTAAATAAATTTAACAATTTGGAGTCTGACTTACTGCCTTTAATGCTATGACACTGGGGAGGGTATATATCAAATATTTAGAAATTATGTAGCAGACACATATTAGTTATGGATTAACCGTTAGTTGAATCTCTGCATTATGCATTCTGTTCTCTTTCTATAAAATCTATTTCCTTAAATTGTTAATTTCATCTAAAACTATTGATGTACATGTATACTGTTTTTGTTGATGTTTTCCAAAGTTACTGCATAATCTGTTCTTTTTTAACCTTAAGTATTTTGAGAATTTTTCTGGTATCTTAATTGAGGTAATAAAGGACAGAAGGCCAAAGAATTATGTTTCTGATTTCCATCACTTCAATTTAAATTTTATAAGTTAATATGCAATGATCAATTATTTTTGAATGACCATTCTTGGGAAAAAAAAAAGTTTCAGGAATGTTATAACTGGTCCAGAATAGGAATCTAGGGTTAGATCATAGAAGGACAGTCTCTACATTTTATCTGCTCACCCTTACCATCCTAAACTTTCCATTAAGAACCCATCATGTATGTATCTATTAGTCATAAATTTGTATGAATTCTTTTAAGACCTATTTATATTTTAATCCACTACCTTTTCAGCATAATGAGTCCTTTATGCATCTTACAGTATACATTTATACTACTTTTAATTTGTTCTCCCATCTACAATGCTTTCTTTAAGGGTCAAGGGATGAAGAAATCTGAACTGTACATGGGCTAAAAATGCATGGCCTTATTTTCAGTTTAAAATCTTCAAGCTTGGTTTAGATAATACTTATTATTGATATGACAATGAAAAATTTTAAATGCATCAGGGATTTCCCAGAAAAAGATACATTAAACCTTTGGGTATTAAATAATCTGATGTTATTCTTTCTTAAATGCATATAGTTGTACACTACAGTGGCTACTTTATTTACATTACACAGGAGAGTGCCATTTAAGCCATAAGTACAACTCTACATAATTCAACTTAGTTTAAACATCTTGCTAGAGGAACAGTAATCAAATTTAGCTTCAGGACATATTGTAGACTAATACAAAAGCTCTATATGCACAGTTAAGATTATAGTACAAATGTGGTTCCTATTTTATTATTTGATGAATGGTATGTCAAAAAGTGTTATGCGATTCCATAATAAAAGATGCTATTATAATGCCTCTGCCCAGAAGGACAAAGTTAATCTTGCCGAGAGGACTTTAACTCTCAAATTCGAGAGTTAAGTAAGTTGCCTCGGGACTCGTCCTTTGAGTTCTTGGAGTGGAAGAAAATCTATGTGGGCATCCAAATCAGTCTCCCAACTGTATTAGGCTTCCAAAAGCATGCCTTCTTGATGTTATATGTCTTATGTCAAATATTACTTTAAAATACATTCACAGTTAGATGTCTTTAAGCCATTAAAGCAGCTATTCCTATCAAATTCAGCAAAAAAAATCCATTTATGAACAAATAAGTATAGTAGTTTAGATTTAAGGAGCAGGGATGTGTACACAACCCAACCACAAATTACTTGCAAATAATGAACTTCCTCCTTGACCCATCTCAATTCAATTGAAGCTTTCTAAGAAAAAGCATCATCGCCACAAGGGTACAGTTCAAAATAAAAAAATCTGAGAGCCATAAAATAAATTAATTTATTGGATTATATCATTGGCAAGTGATACTTGAACAGATGAGCTACCTAATAGATATACTTCACTGGAAGAAAGATTCCATCAGCAATCCATGTGTATCTCAGAACATGATGTAGATGGGGTAATGGTGACCACATGTGGCTAATTAAAAGTGTGGTTCTGAAAACTAGAGGGCATCTTGAATACAAACTTAATTTTTAATTTTATCTGAAACCAAAATGACATTTTTATTTTATCGATTTGCAAACAAGAGCGTCTAGACAAAACATATTTGTGAAGAAGGTTAGTTTAGGTTCTCATTTTAAAGAGATCATCCCTTAATTCTGTGTAACACTGGAGTATTAGTAGTGTGGTTGGTAATGTTTCTCTAACCTATAAGGACAAAATGAAGCTTCACATGTTTTTATTTTTTGCAATATTACATCACATACTTTTGTGTGTAATGTATCATATGAACATCAAAGCCTTGAGATTTCTGTAAACTTGGAGACTCAAAGCAAGAAACATAATCATCTGGAAGAATTGTTGGAATAGCAACTCTGAGATGAAAAATCATGACTGACTAAAACAAGGCATTTAGAATGAAAGTATTTAACAATGGCACCGCTATTGTGATGCTATTAATAATAGACAATTGGGACAGAGTTCATAATGACTTAATCCCTAGTCCATTAACTTTTATGAATTTAATAAAAATCTATTAAAATGAAAATATGCCACATTGAAATTACCAAGCTTGGATATGCTTATTTTTGATGAGTTTCTAGAATGCATTCTGGTATGAATTTCCACCATCTAAGTGAACTGTGAAACAAATTGCTTTATTTACCATTATCCTAGATTTTGTTTTAGCTTGTCTCTTTTAGTTATTCGTAGAAACCAATATGCAGTATAACAAAACAAAGTATTACAGGAATTTCAAATTATTTTCACTGAATTTGTAGAAAACCAGCTATTGTTTAATGAACCCTGATGCTGCAGTTACTGATGGTTAAAACAATAAGTTAGAAATAAATAACTGTTTTTCTCTTCCTCGTTTGAAAGTGCTTGGCATTTTGCTACAGTAAAAAAACATAAGGCCCAATGTATATTTTCAAATGATTTTGTAATATTCTGAGAAAGCGATCTAGATGGATTAGGATGATAGGTTGTTGCTTAGAGAAAATTATATCAGAGCTATTGTCTTCTAAGCTAAAAAAAGAAAAAGTATGCTGGCTTAGCAGCAACAATGCTGAGAGAACAGCATCCCTAGTACATTCCCCTGTCTTTTTATACTAAGTAGTTGCCCTCATTTACACTTGTACTTTGACACAGAAATGGCGGATCTATCATTTTCCCTGAGCATGGTCTAAAATGTCTTCCTGACTTTCTATGTTTATAGATTTAGTTTTTAACACCCCAAATTTGAAATTGTTCACTTGTGTCACGCATTAACACTAGTTTTGTAATTCCCATTTCTAAAAATTTACTTTGTCATTCCATGCAAAATACACATATTTACTGTGAACTATTTTTTACCTAGAAGCTTAGTGTTGATTTCTCCAGAACAAAATGTAACGAAAGTAGCATCATGGGGCGCCTAGGTGGCTCAGTCGGTTAAGCGTCAGACTTCAGCTCAGGTCATGATCTCACAGTTAGTGGGTTCAAGCCTCTCGTCAGGCTCTGTGCTGACAGTTCGGAGCCTGGAGCCTGCTTCAGTCTCTGTGTCTCCCTCTCTCTCTGCCCCTCCCCACTCATGTTCTGTCTCTTTGTCTCTCAAAAATAAATAAACATTAAAAAATAAAGTAGCATTGAAAATTCAGCATGATTTGGATAGGATGATACATTTTATTATCAACTTTGTACATTGAAATGATTTTATTTGTGTTCAGAATAGCCTTCAATACACATGAAGTTTCATTGTATATTTTTTGAGGAGTATAAATGCCTGTGCAATTAACTCAGGGAGGAACCTGTACAGTAAAGGAAGAGAGAGGCTTATTTTGGTTAGAAAAAACATAAAACATTTTCTCCCTTAGCTTAAAGGGTGTTCTTAAATTAAGGAAATTTGTAAAAATTTGTGAAGAAATGGTGCAGATGAAGAGCTAAAAAAACTGTCTTTTCTTTCCCCAGCTCCATGGGTTTGTGTTCTAGGATCGTTAGAGACGTAAATATTTAAGTGAGAGTACATATCACACCAGGATATTTTCACTGTCACACTAAAAGATGATAGTAAACTTACCAAATAAAGATGTAAGCAATAAAATGAGAAAAAGTCTTGACTGAACATAATAATAAAAATAATAATAATAATAGCAATAAAGGAGGAAACAGCACAATAAGGGCTGTAGTGACTAACATTGATTTAAGACCTATTATCTGGCAGGCAGTAGAAAAGGCAATTTCTCCATAATTTTATTAAAGCATTGTAAGAAATCTATGAAATAATTGTGATCAAATTCCCAACATATACCATGCTTAGTTTAGAAAAGCAAATGATTTAAGTGACTCGTTTTCAACATTTCTCACAGAGAATGAGAAAGGGTCAGAATGACTGGTGAAATATGGTAAATTTAGTACTAAAAGCAAAGAGCAGATGACCAATGGGCTTTCATTTCTTCCTTTAAAATATAACAGGAACCACATTATGGATTATGCTTGCAAGGCAATGCTAGGACTCTGCACTACTTTGTAATATGATAAAGACTCTGGGAGGTCTGTGACATTATAGGTAACATTATGTCTATGTGTACTTTTCCCAAAAAGTATTTTATCAATTTTTATAATCATCTTTTTCTGCAATAGAATCTCTCTCCCTTCCCCACCCTTTTAAAAAATAAATATTTGTTTGTTTGTTTATTTATTTATTTATTTATTGTAGTAAAATCCTATATGTTCAGGAAAGTGAGAAACTGGGAACTGGAAACACTGCATTTGCATTGGTCTGCACTAAGGATAAATCTCAAAGGCCAGAATGTAATGTAGTTGCCCAATGAACAAAGAAAACACAAGGCTTGACAAGAGCGAGAAATGTTGGTAGAAGAAATTTGGATAAAATTGTCCTCCTAGAGGTATCAATATGCACATTTCTTGATTAGAATATTGTACTGAAAGACACAGCTAGTATGAGGCCAAACTGGGATGGGAATGCCATGTTGTTTTCGGGTATACAATGCAACCCTAAGAGAGCACTACCTGGTGATATGTCTCTGATCGTCCAATAACATGACAATGCAAAGGGCAGAGTGCAAGAAGGGAGTAATGTAGGAAATGCCTACCTGAAGATGTTGATAAATAGTTTTAAATTGTTTTGACTGAATTCATATGAAGTAATAGCGTTCTGTGATTTTAATCTCTAATATTAAAATAATTTTAGAAATACAAATATGTAGTTATAGTACAATTATAAATCTAATAAAATCTCTACCATTACTAGAACTTATCTAAATTGGAAAGTAGGTTTTAAGTGCATTTTCTAAAACATCCAGAGTGTAATGAACTCAACGTGGGGACTATTTACTATAGTCTCAGTATATAATGATATGCTATTTTGAAATATAAAGTGGGTTTTCATTTGGAAAATGACAGGCCCAAAAATCCTCTTGTTTATTTGCTAATAAGTCATTTTTTCAACCCACAAAGGAAAATTCCTTTAAGAGTTAGTTCTACTGCTGTGTAAAGTTATCTTGGAAAATCACAGCATTATAATTGAGACTCATGATTCTGTTAGTTGTAATATTTATCCCTGAAATCATTTAAACACCTTTCATAATATAAATCTTTATACATTATAGCTCATTTAACAGCCATTAACGCATCTTCCATCTCAAGTCAAGTGTACTTACTAATAATGACTTAATTTTATTACTTAGACATGGTTTTACATTATTGGCCATCTTATATGAACTCTGGGCAGTTTAATATGTAAAGCTTCAGCAAAATATATTGCTAATCTCTTGATATATCATGTGGGTGCTAAAATTTAACAAACAATCACATTTAGAATAAAATACTTGTAAAATATGCCTTTTGTAGGGCAGAATTTAAAACAAAATGTTAATATATCTAATTTCAAAGATTAAGTTAAGATGAATCTATAACATTTAAAAAATACTTAAAGTGGTGAACTCACAGTAAGTACACACAGTAGAACTGAACACATGTATATTTGAAGCATTTACACAAACATACACATTGTTGCCAGAAATACTAATAACAATTAAATCAAGAAAATTCCTCAGAAATTTAAAATTAGCCTTCATAGCCTGCCATCAATTTATTTAGTCAAGGAAATCCTACATTGAGCTAAAACTCAGGGTGAAATACACCATAGGTTGTTCAAGGTACAATTCTGAGTCAACCAATACAATTCTAGAGTCTAGAATTTAAAAGGTAAGCTTAATGTAAACACTCTATTTCACTGATAATTCTTCTTTAACTTGATTTCACTTTTGGTTGCTTCATGTATCCTCTATGGGAAACTGAGTGAATAAAACTCCTAACATGGTGAAACATTACATGACAATTTTCATTTATGCCTCAGGTTTTTTCTCTTTGATCAAAATAGTACCAACTGCATATAGGTCTATTGCAAAGATCAAATTTATTATTAAGTGTTTTCATTTTAATGCCATTTTGATATAGTTTTAATAATGTAATTTCCAAAAAATAATAAAATTTCCAGTTGTTAGTTGATAGTACATAGAAATGCAATAGATTTCTCTCTTCGACCTTTTATTAGGTTACTTTACAAAATTTGTTTTTGTTCCAGTCACTATTATGTCCATTCTTTTGGAGGTTTTTGTAGATTTCTTAGGACTTCCTATTTCCCTGCACATGTAGTCTGCAAATAAAGACTGCTTTATTTCTTATTTTCCAAACTTCATGCCATTTATCTCATTTTCTTGACAACTTGAAATCGGCAGGATATCCGCTACATAATGGAATAGATGTGATGAGAGTTGGTATTCTTGCCTTGTTCTAGATCTTAAGAAGAATGTATTGACTGATACGAACTCAAGTGTTTGGTTTTGTTTTTTGCTTTTTCATAGATTGGCTTTATTAGATTGAAGGACTTTCTTGCATTTCTAGGTTGCTGAAAGTTTTTCTCTGTAATGGATATAGAATAGTTCAAATGTGTTTTTCTGCATCATTGAAGGTGATTGTATTATTTCTCCTTTTATTCTGTTCATTTATAATGATTGATTTTCAAATATTGTGATATCCTTGCATTTCTTGCATAAACCATACTTATCAATGGTATGCTAATTATTTTGTGGATAACTGAAATCATATATGAGCGGATTTCAGTAGCATATCTAGAGAATTTTAGCAAACTGCAATTTTTATCTTTTATTATCTTTGTTTATGATATGTAATTGGTCTGTAGATTTTCTTGTAATATCTTTGTCTAGTTTTGATATCAAGATTTTTTTATAAATTGAGGATATTTTAGCATTTTGTGTCATCTTCAATATTGATTTAATTAGACTTTTGTTTATTTTTGTAGTATAGATGCAGAGAAACTGGAAATTAACAAGAGTAGGGTGAGTACAGGCATAGAAACACATTTTCTGACACTGTAGCCCAAATATTTGCATACATGAGTAGACATAAACAAGATAGTAGAAAACTCTGAATGAAGATCAGGGAAAAATTAGCAGTGAAGCTTTAATCTCTCTTCCTGTTCTGAACTGCAGGAGAGACTCTGAAACAGGGTGTCCTACTCTCAGCCCAAGATCTATCTGTAGGATGGCAATAGCTGGTAGTCTGCATACAGATTTTACATACTTTGGCACGATAAATAAAAATCTGTCACAAGCTTAGTGGTCTACATAAGGTGGTGGCAATCCTGAGAAGACAAGAGGACAGAGCAAAACCCAAGTTCGAATTGAGGGAGACATGGAATACAGCAACTTTTCTCAGTAAATAAAGGCAAGATTCAAGATCATCAGCCACTGAGGCCAGAAGAGGCCTGTCACACCTTGCAGGAGGACCAATGACTGTCATAGCCAAGCTACACTCAGCAGAGATGGGGTCTGAGAGTCAATGATCTTCTCCAACAGAGCTGCTTTTCTGACACTAGAACACTGTATTATCCCCTACCTTCCATCTCAGGAGTTTAACTCCTACTGAGAATAAACAAGAGAAGAAAGAAGGTGAAGAATTTCAGAAAGGCTATGCATATACTCCGAAAGAAATAAAACTTTGCTTCATGATAACTAAGTATATAAGTGAATTTGGATGAGAAGTCACAGAGTAGACTGATGGTAACACATAGGCTAAAACAAATGGCCTTCTCTAGGCAGATGATGGCTTCCAGTGTAAAGGTGAACTCAACACTACAAAAAAAACAATCCTTTTCACATCTGTGTGGCAGTTTGTAAATCATGACCCTTTTACGTGTAGAATCACGATATTCTTAAATAACCTAATTCTATTATAAAGATATTTTTCTTAGAACAACCTATACTCAATAGTCTCTTTAGCTCTCAGGTTGTTTTAAAATGTTTCATACCCCCTCTAAGACAAAGAGTAATAATAGAGGAAGCAGTGCACAGTAGTCTACATTATTCCGTCATAAAATGGAACATCTGAAAAACTGACTTGATAAGCAATTATCATATGTATTTTTGCATAGCAGTCAGTCCTCTAACTTACAAACAGATTGAGTTCCAAAAGTTCATTTGCTAGAAGATGTGTAGAACTCAGAACATATTTTCCCTCTAGGAACAATGTTGGATGTGGTAGTCAGGGTATTACACAAGACTAAAAAGCCTATCAAATCCATAATAGTTAAATTTAGTTTAATAAATGTTTACTGAATGCTTCTGATAGGCACTGACTGCTTGTGTTAGGCTCTGAGGATGCAAAGATTCACAGCCTTGCATTCAAATATCCAATATCTATCTGAATTAATAATAAATGTTTGCAACATGTAAATACTTACTGAGCACCTACTTTAGGTGCCGGGGGGTTAATGTAAACAAAATATGGTTTTCTTTTAAGGAGCATGCTTTTAAGTAGAGGGAGAACACACACCCACTTGACTAAGTGATGTATGGCTAAAGTCATATCATAAGGAAGGGGCTGGATGGTGTGTATGATAATAAGAGAGGACACTGCTCTTGTTTGGTGGATGGTTTCTCAGAGGAAAGCTGACATAAAGAATTATTGGGGTTTACCTAAACCAATCTGTGGAAAGAGTGGGAGGAGAAGGATTTCCTGGCATGAATAGAAGTCCTTAGGGGAGATAATACATTTAGAGGGGTTCCAGCAGTTATGCATCTCGGGTTGACTACACATAAGTAATGAACAAATTGATGAAATATACATAAGTCAGGGATTGCCTGATAATTAGGTTATGTTGCATAAGTACTTTAAAAAATCTAGCTGAATTGAAAAGTATTCCAATTAGGCATCCAATTATATTTCCAGTAAAAAATGTGGTTTATAATGGTTTGCTAAAAGTCCTGGTCCAATACATGGAAATAATTGGAAGATTTTTCACCTTGTTTCCTTGTTCTTTTATTCCTGAATAGAACCTAGTGTGAATGAGCCATGATTTCACTGCCAGATACGGTTCAGGCTGTGCACTCTGTTGTTTCTATGATGATCAATTTGCCAATATGGTGTATTTCATGTATTAGATTGTACAGCAATGCCCCCACAGCAAATCACAATTATGGTGTTCATGACCCTCTGACCCTGACTCTGGGCTTAGCCCTAGAACTTACTTTGGCCAAAAGAACATTAGCAAACCAGACACAAGTAGAGATTTGTCAGGCATCCATGCTGTGGGACATGTCCTTACTTGCTGCTGGAAATTCTTGTGTCAGGTAAATAAGCCTGCATTGAACTACTATAAACATGTAGTCCCACCAATAGCCATACCCAACTGCCACACACACATGTATGAAGAAACCATCTTAGAACATGCAGCCTCATTTGAGCTTGCTAAGTAACTGGGCTTCTTGAAGGACTCAGAAGACAGCAGCATCACAGGCCAACAGAGTCCAGCACAAGATGCTGACCTACATGATTGTGAAGAGGCAGTTGTTTTAGGCCACTGTGTCCTGGCATGATTGGTTACAGAGAAGCAAATAACTGATGATATTCACAAAAATATTTGGAGAAATCAAATAACTCATTTTTCATAATACAAGTGTTTATGGATTCACAAGATCTCTTACAAAATGGAGAAAATGTTCACGTTACCTTGTGTACCACTAATTAAATCTCTGTTTTTTGCTATAGGATAAAATTCATGAAGTTTTTATAAATATATTGTCACACCATTTATTTCTTCATCCACTTAGCCTTCCCTTCAGTAACTTAACAATATTTATTGAATGGCCACCACAAGTCAGATACGGTACTAGTTGCTTTGTAAGCAATGGTAGGTAAGACAGAATCTCTGTCCTCAGGTCTTTCCTTCCTTCAAGGAATAAATGCAGACAGGTAGACATGCACTCATACTACAAGGTTCAAAGTGTTGTGGGAGATTCAGGATCCCCTGGGACAAAGGCTTCCAGAAATGAATTCTTGGAAAAAAGAAATATGTCTGCTAAGCCTGCCTCCAGAGTCTAGACTTATAACCATTTATATGTGTACTTTAGATCATTATTAAACAACAGTGTTATAAGTAGTAGCCACTCTCTTACTATGGTATTTTAGCTTCTAATGTTAATAATGTGAAGATGAAATACAAATGTATGGCCAACTAACCTTTGACAAAGCAGGAAAGAATATCCAATGGGAAAAAAAAAAAAGACAGTCTCTTCAGCAAGTGGTGCCAGGAGAGCTGAACAGCAACATGCAGAAGAATGAAACTGAACCACTCTCTTGCACCATACACAAAAAATAAACTCAAAATGGATGAAAGACCTAATTGTGAGACAGGAAACCATCAAAACCCTAAAGGAGAAAGCAGGCAACAACCTCTTTGACCTCAGCCGCAGCAACTTCTCACTCAACACATCTCTGAGGGCAAGGGAAATAAAAATAAAAGTGAACTATTGGTTCATCAAGATTAAAAGCTTCTGCACGCAAAGAAAAAATCAACAAAACTAAAAGGCAACTGACAGAATAGGAGAAGATATTTTCAAATTACATATCAGATACATGGTTTGTATCAAAAATCTATAAAGAACTTGCCAAACTCAACACCCGAAAAACAAATAATCCAGTGAAGAAATGGGCAAAAGACATGAATAGATACTTTTCCAAAGAAGACATCCAGATGGGCAACAGACACATGAAAGGATGCTCAACATCAGGGAAATACAAATGAAAACCACACTGAGATACCACCTCACGCCAATCAGACTGGCTATAATCAACAACTCAGGAAACAACAGATATTGGTGAGGATATGGAGAAATGGGAACTGTTGGTGGGAAGGCAAACTGGTGCAGCTGCTCTGGAAGACAGTGTGGAGATTCCTCAAACAATTAAAAATAGAACCACCCTATAACCCAGAATAGTACTACTAGGAATTTATCCTAGTACAAAGGAATTTATCCAAAGGAGTACTGATGAATAGGGGCACATGCACCACAATGTTTATAGCAGCACTTTTAACAACAGCCAAATTATGGAAAGAGCCTAAATGTCCATCAACTGATGTATGAATAAAGATGTGGTTTATATATACAATGGAATACTACTTGGCAATGAGAAAGAATGAAATCTTGCCATTTGTAACAACATGGATGGAACTGGAGGGTATTATGCTAAGTGGAATAAGTCAGTCAGAGAAAGATACCGTATATTTTTCCTTATATGTGGAATTTGAGAAACTTAACTGAAGACCATGGGGGATGGGAAGGGGAAAAATAGTTTCAAACAGAGAGGGAGGTAAACCATAAGAGACTCTTAAATACAGAGAACAAACTGAGAGTTGATAGGTGGGGTTGGGGGAGGGGAAATGGGTGATGGGCATTGAGGAGGGCATTTGTTGGGACAGGCACTGGGTGTTGTATTTAAGCGATGGATCATGGGAATCTACTCCTGAAGCTAAGAGCACATTGTATACACTGTATGTTAGCTAACTTGACAATAAATTATATTTAAAAAATAATTTTAAATTTTTTTAACGTTTATTTATTTTTGAGACAGAGAGAGACAAAGCATGAATGGGGGAGGGTCAGAGAGAGGGAGACACAGAATCTGAAACAGGCTCCAGGCTCTGAGCTGCCAGCACAGAGCCTGATGCGGGGCTCGAACTCACGGACTGAGAGATCATGACCTGAGCCGAAGTCGGCCGCTTAACCAACTGAGCCACCCAGGCGCCCCTAAAAAATAATTTTAAAAAGATGAAATAAAAGTTATTTCATGGGGAGCCTGGGTGGCTCAGTTGGTTAAGCATCGGACTTTGGTTCAGGTCATGATCTGAGGGTCAGTGAGTTTGAGCCTCCTGTGCGGCTCTGTGCTGACAGCTCAGAGCCTCGAGCCTGCTTCAGATTCTGTGTCCCCTTCCCCCTCACTCTACCCCTCCCCTGCTCATGCTCTGTCTCACTCTGTCTCTCAAAAATAAACAAATTTTTAAAAAATTAAGAAAAGTTATCTCTGTATCTTTACTCATCAGGCTTATATCAAAGGCATTCAATATTCTCAGGATTTATTTAAAAGGTCCATGTTAAACTCAGACTGCTCTAATGTGTTAAGAATAGTACAAAATGCTATGTATGTCCTGATCCTCTTTACTTCACAGATATGAAATCTTTTGCAAAAGCTTGAATTCATGATAGCAAACCAAACTAAACAAATTAATGGAAGAGGCCAGGCCTGAAATAGTTATGCCAGGCACAGCGAGAACAAAACTTTCTCTTGAATTCAGGCTGCCAATAATACACTGTAATCAAATTTGTATTGCGGTCATGGGAAAAGAGAGGATTGTGTCTACATTCTTTGTCTCCTTGGACTACTTTCAGACAATAGGTTTCCCTTGTTCGTTCACAAGCAATGTCCATGTCTTTGCTTAAATGTGCATAATGACCTTCCCGATTTTCAATAGCATGGAATCATCATAGTCTTAAAGAACAGCTCATGCCACATTATCCTCATGTTTGTTTTGTAATGCTCCTTCAATAGAACTTTCAGATTTTGCACATGCATCTCCTTAAAGAAATCCCATTTTAATAGGAATTGTTCCATATGCCAATGGAAGTATACTCTATCAATTTACAGATGACTTTAAAAAATAACTTCCAGGGTATGTATGTACATTTGTGTGTGTGTGTGTGTGTGTGTGTTCTAATAAACCTCAAACAAGATCATAGTGTGTGTGTGTGTGTGTGTGTGTGTGTGTGTATAGCATGCATTTTCATTTTACCAGTTGTGTACAGATAAAAGAATACTTATTTATGTGTAGAAACTTAATGGACATCGCATGCATTATTACCTGAACAAAAATAAGCAAAGCTTACATGTTTATTTTTTTTTCAACGTTTTTTATTTATTTTTGGGACAGAGAGAGACAGAGCATGAACGGGGGAGGGGCAGAGAGAGAGGGAGACACAGAATCGGAAACAGGCTCCAGGCTCCGAGCCATCAGCCCAGAGCCTGACGCGGGGCTCGAACTCACGGACCGCGAGATCGTGACCTGGCTGAAGTCGGACGCTTAACCGACTGCGCCACCCAGGTGCCCCAAAGCAAAGCTTACATGTTTAAATGTCTCATGAGTTCCTGTTACAGAATTCAAATTCTGAGGTCATTTATGCCCTTGAAACTTACTTTTCAGTTTGTCCAGTTCATAAGTAAATGCCAGCCACAATTCTCACCAACCATCTTTCTTCTCCAAAGTTCAACATCTATGTCTATCTAAACTCTTCCTCACATATTGTGTGTGTGCGTGTGTGTGTGTGTGTGTGTGTGTATGTGTGTGTGCGTGAGAGAGAGAGAGAGAGAGTACAAGGGAGAGAGAGAGAGATTGATAACTGATAACCAGAAGGCTGGAAAAAGATGTGATTAAAATAGACAGCAATAAGTTAATGTCACTGGCATATCTCCCCATCACCCTTTTAACAAATAATGTTAGGATAATGGACAGCCACATGCAAAAACTATGAACCAGAAATGAAATTTGTTATCTTCTATAAAAATTAGTTTATTATAGACCATATATATAAATGTACAATAAAAATCTATAAAACTTTTAGAAGAAAACATTGGAGAAAATCTTCATTTCCAGGTAAATAATTTTCTGATGTGACATCAAAGTCATGTTCCTTCAAAAAGCAGGTAAATCGGACTTGATAAAAATTGAAAACTTTGCTCTGTAAAAGACACTGAGGTAATGAAAAGACAGCTACAGACTGATGGATTAAGTATCCAACAAATGTCATGTATTAAGAATATATAAATAGCTCTCAAAACATAACATTAAAAAACACAACAACTCAAATTAAAAAAACTGTGAAGAAGCATGAACATTTTAATAAAGAGGCTATACTGCTAGCAGATAAGAACACATAAAATATTCCATATTATTAGGAAACAAGGAAATGCAATTAAAACCATGATGAAATATTATTATATTCCTCTTAGAATAGCTAACATTAAAAAATAAGATGAAGTTATAGTGAGGATGTGGAGGAACTGGAACACCCCATGTTTTGCTGGTAGAGAAGGCAAAATGTTAAGAAACAAACTAGAAAATAATTTGCCAATTGACTTTCTTTTCTTGGAGATTTTTTTCTTCCTAGATCTGTGAATTCCTTAAGACTCCCTGATATCTTGCTTTCTGCTTATGCTGAGTCCCAAGCCACCTTGGAATTGGAAAATGTTTTGAGATAAAACATAGTAGATAATGTACTCATATCAATGCAGAAAGAAGTTCAACTTTTTTCATGAATTATTGTATTTCTGCTTCACACCATTATCATAAAAATCCCTACTTGCTTAGTTGAAATTTTAAAAAATAAACTTTCTTAGTTTTGTCCCCAAACCTTTTCACACATGAAGATTTTCATTTTTTTAATCTTCTACAGTAATTTATATACATTATTTGCTCTATATTTTATTTTCTCTTATTTTATACTACCATAAAGTAAAGCATTCTTACTAACACTGGACCATTTTGCTGTTGCAAAATGAACTTGCTATAATACTTTCTTTGCAATACAATCTTTGTTTTAATCAGACTAGTCTGCATCAAACTATAAAACTGTTATCACTAATTTATTGTCATATTTCAAATATCATCCACTATATTCTTCTTTTCTGAGTGCAATAAACCAGCTATCTCTTTAAATAAGATCTCTTACTTCCATTAAAACTCCATCAAGATCTAGAGCTTTATGTTACTTAAAAACAGAGCTAAGTGTTTTTCAAGAAAAGACAATTATATTTTTGAACAAGATGGTTTAATGCATTAAAAAATATTGATTTTCCCTTTGTCAATTGCAAAATACAAAACAGAGAACATATAAGTAACTGAGAATCATTCCTATTAAAGTTAAAATAATTGAAAATACCATCTACCTGAATTTTAAAGTATGCATCCAAATAAAAACCAAAGTTTGATAGAATGAAAAATTCAAAGAATGTTAAAGGCTAAGCCATCCAACAAAGTTCTAATCAACTGACTTAACATGTAATTAATAACGTTGAATAAATATCATATATGATTAGAGACAATTGTGTTATTTTTTATTTTTAAACTAGAAATATGTTAACTATATCCAAATAAAAAAATACTACATGTATTTTATTGGACACTTTTGTGCTAAATTTTGATGTCTAAAACTCACACTTTCTTTGCAAAATTGCCCCTTATTTAATAAAAATCATTTGATTTCTATGTTATCCTTCCTAAAGAGCTTACAGTACTGAGCTTTTTATTTTAATGTTTGGATGGTGTTTATAGTAATGACAACTATAGCATCATCTGCAAATACAGTTTCTGCCAGGCACTGAAAATAACTTCTCTAATCTTTACAACTCTCAAAGACACATGTTATCAGCCTCATTTTTGAGAAGGTCAAAGTTTTCAGATGGCCAAGACTCAGACAGGTAAGTGGCCGAAGCACGGTATGAGGCCAGTTCCCCAACTCTAAATTCTCTGACGTTTCAATTGCATGTGAACATCTTTTCAATGATGTTACTGGTAATTTGGAACAGCTCAGCAAGATCCTTTCCTGTAGATTTTAAGGGATACAAGCCCAATGAAAATAAAACAGGTGATTCTCTTTTTGCTATTTGTATAAAATATCTGATGTGTCAGAGATTCAAATAAAGCTGTTTCTTAGAATACCTTTGGAACAGTTATGCCACCTGCAGTCATTAACTTGAAAGCCGTGAATTTATAAATGCAAAAGAAACTTGTGACATGGGGATGGGAAGAGGTGCAGTGAAATACGACCTGATAACTCTCTACATACTGCTTTATATCCATTATATCAATAACATTTATTGCAATTTATAATTTGGCATGATAATATACCTGATGAACATGACTTTTGATATTTCCAACATTCTGTTAAGTCTCAAGTCTTTCTGCTGACCAAATTTTTTTCAAGCCAGTGATTATTTTACAAACCAGTGATAAAGGGAATTGTCATAGAGCAAAACAAATTAAAGAGGTAAGTTTTTTTTTAAGAGCAAGCAGAGGGTAATTGTGTTGAAGTTGCTTTAGAAAATGTGCACATCTAAAATTATCTCGAGTCCTGAAGTGTCTCATCTGCTTTCTAATTTTCTACAAGATGCTTTTAATATTTTGAGATTTATATTAAACCACGGGGGTCTGAAAGATTTCAGGAACTCTTGCATATGCATCAGAGATAAACAATGAAGTAAATTAATAAAAGAAGATCACAATTTAGATGTTAGTGGCTATAAATTCCACTGCTATTCCTTTAACTATATGGCTCCTAGTTTTCTAATTCTGGCTTGAAATGACACTGATGCACACACATGGAAGTAGCTGGCACATTCTAACTCCCTCTCCAGCTTCTAGTCATACGTGAAAGTGCTACATTTTGGTCACAAGCATCTAGCTGTTTTAAATAATAGCAATTTTTCAGTTTGGGATCAGCTTTTTCCCCCTACCAAATGAAGTACGGAAATACTAAAATCTCAGTGATTTGGGCAATTTCTCTTCCATTGCCAAGGGTTGTGTAACGATAAATAAAGATCCCAAATACTGAATTGAGATGTGTTGTTTCGTTTACCATTTGTTTCAAATCAATTTTTCTTCTTCCCGGAAAGAAAACTCTGGAAACCCATTACCAAATTATGCAAGCTATTCCTTATATCATTAAAAAATATAAATAGCAGATAATATTTTTTCCTACCAAAATTTACTTTCTCGTGAATACAATCTTCATTGAGACAAAACTTGACTAAAAACACAGTTAAAGAACAGAAGGAAAAGATACAGCCTGGATAAACTAGAATGTCTGGAGTGTTTATATTTTATAACTAAATCTGCAATATTTCCTAGGTCGTCAGAATCCCAGGTATCCTACACCAAATATTTCCTGCAATTCAAAGTGATGAATACATGTGAAAGAATATTCTTATTGAAACAAGATGCAGAGAACTTTTTCTATATTCTGGCTGTTATGGGAGGTAAAATCAGCATGAATTGCTCTATCCATTTAATAAAGCCTCTGATATATAACAGTACCATACACAGTCCTTGCACTACAACATTATCAAACCTGGGATCCACCTGAAGGAGACTCTATAGAATAACATGAAGGAGTCTTTCCAAATTTAACTTTTATTCACATAAGTAGTTCATATAAATTAAAATATATACACCTTTACTTTTAATCGGTATTGGAAAGAACATGAGTGATAATTACCATCAGGGAACGTAGAATCTTTTTTTGTGCAGTTCAAAATATGTATCAGATATCTTAATTCATCAGTCACCATGGTAAAAAAGATTTCCATGTGTATTAATTTCTTAAGTTATAAAAGCGTGTAATGTAAAAAAGGAAAAGATAGGTAGGAAAAAGGAAAAGATAGGTATTCTTTGTAGCAAATAAATAATCTTTTAAACATGTAAATTGAACTATATGTATAGAAAAGTACACATAGTTAGTGTATACTTGCTGAATTTTCAAACACTAAAAACACATATAATTAACCCCTGAAATTCAGATTACTGAGATTTCTTTTTAAAATGGGATAGTATAGTTTCTGTGAGGTCCTAAAAGATATAGAAACTCTACAGACTTCAAAATAGTTGCTAGGTTATCTGTGAATTGTCACTGATATGAATTAAGAATTTTTTCCCCTTCAATAGTTTACTGGGTTTTGGGGGAGGTGGGTGTTTGTTTTGGTAGCGAAACTATGTTAAATGTAAGAAATCCATTTGAAATATTTCTAGTGTCAAAAGACAAGAAGGAAGGGGTATCATAGATTGAAAATTTTGCCAATATAATAACTGAAATCTTCTGATTCTGCCCATGTTTTTGAGTGATCACAATCAAAGCCTGTAAAATCACTTTCCATCTAGAGACAGCTAATGTTGAAAACTAAGGCATAAATGACTAAAATAAATTCAAACACGCACTAGGGGTAAGTCACAAATTATTTGGAACTGGTATATTCTTGTTATGTTATACATATACATAGCTACAATATCAAATAAACCAGTCTCTAATAAGATGAATGTGTAGATTTTGAAACCAGAAAAATGTAGTACAGAATCCCAGCTCTGTCATTTAGTGGCTGTGTATCCTTCGAGCCTAGTCTTCTCAATTGTGAGAAAGGGAAAATGAAGTGTAATGAGTGAAATTTGCTTATCACAGTGTAAGAGATCGATGTGTTTTACCGGTACTTACACAAACTTTTATCTCCCTCTCCCTGCCCCCCCTCACCCCCAAATACACGCATATATAACACATCCTTAGCCGAGTTTCAAATTCATATATTTAAAGGAAATCTCTTAACTGAGAATGAGAAAATAATCTTAAGCAAGAAAATCTTTCTAAAATCTTAAGTACTCATCATTGGATCTAACC